>NW_010972468.1:2937392-2938110 GCF_000737465.1 Haliaeetus leucocephalus | reverse complement strand
TACAGATCTACACAGAGATTCCCACCCTATTTCATGAATGGAGATGACTTAGTGCCACTGGAGGAATCCAAAATTAAAAAAAAAAAAAAAAAGAAAAAAAAAAAAATCTCATTACATTTGCTATTGACTACATAAGAAGGTCTGGTGATTCAGTGCTTCCACACATCAAATTAAAGAGCTGCTTATGGTCTGCTGATAGGCAAAATACAATGGGATGTTGTGTCTATACAGGTTGCTCGGTTTTGGTTTTACAGGATGCAAAACTCTTATGCTGGAGCAAAGTACCATAAACAGTGGATTGCAAAGTAGTCCTTTTGTCCACCCTGCTGCAGTGGGGCACACTGTAAGCTAGAATGAAAGATTTATGAGCTTGGAGAGAGAAAAAATAATCAAGAGAAAAGCAAATTCGGTAGTGAGAGAGGGACATCCCTGAGGAAAGGTATTTGTATGGTTTGATCTCCATTTCCAGTTCTGTCCTTGATATACAGGGAAACAAATACAAGCTGTTTGGAAATACTAGACATGGTAGATGGATTTTTTTTTTTTGGACTGAGCAGCTTTCTGTCAAAAAAGCAATTTAGATGAAATTTTAACATCTATAGAAATGTGTCACTTTCAGCAAAACTTTCTGACAGAACTTAAGTGTGGAAAGAGTCTAAATATTTTGCTTTAAGAAACTGAAACATTTTGATAGTGATGTTTTTATTTTCTCTTTACA
>NW_010972468.1:2872868-2937243 GCF_000737465.1 Haliaeetus leucocephalus | reverse complement strand
TTACAATTATTTAAAAGCCTAAGTAAAGCTATAGGTTATGAGGTGTAGGCCCTTAGATTTCAATATTCTGGGCTTACATTTTTATCATTAGTGCTAAATGATTTCTTAAAAACGTCATATATAATTATTTAAAATTTCTGATCGCAGAAAGATGTGGATTCTACCTTTTGGGTGAAGTGACCATTTGGGATTTGCAGCATTTCCTTTGAATTTTCAGAAGCCATTCACATATAGAATTAATTTGTGTTTACCATTAACATAAAGAGCGCTTTTTAGGCTTCCTATCACAGGACTGAGAAGACAAGACTTACTGTGACCTTAGACTTGTCAACAGACAGCAAAACAAGGTTTCTTTCTGACCTTGCTTGTGCACGCAGACACAGAAGGCTGTGTGATTGCTATTGAAACATGTCTGTGGCTCCCTGACGTGTGCTAGGAGCACCGTAGATCAAATAGCTGTATATATTCACTCTTCTGAGGAGATCACAATAGACAGTAAGCCCTAGATACCTCAAGGGAATTTGTAAAGGCAGACATTCTCACCAGAACATACTTCCTTGGTTAAGGATATTTGCCTAAGTTTCAGTAGATGCCATGGCTGACCTCATGACCAGATTGTCTTGCTTTCCAAGTTGCGCTACAGAATCTCAGCAGGCTTTCTGTGAGAATCTTGTGTGGACTGAAGGTATGTAGGACACAGGACATCCCATATCACAGCTTTTAGAGAAAGTATACTTTCTTTGCTTTATAGCCATAGCTGCTGACTGGAACATGCGACTCTATTTACATTAAGATGTGAAATAGTTTCTTTTGCCATGCAGTGCATGCAAGTGCAGTGCTCATTTGGATACTTAGAGTTTACCTGGGATCAAGTAAAGAGCTGTGTAATTTATGGAAAAGAAATTCTGTAAGGATCATCGAATGCATAAGCTAAATACATCAGCAACTATTATAGTCCATGAGGCTGGACAGGTAGGGTGAAACTATTAGTCCTGAGAACTCAATGGTGATACTGTATGTGCTAAGGTTTAATTTAGACCAGCTCTGATTGAGTCTTGTGGACCGAAGACCTGTTAGTGTCAGACTCCAATACTCTCTAACCAGGTTCTTTTAGATATTCTGAATGTAGAGGGTGTAATATTTAATATAAAATATACTTATTTAAAGATAGTTGATGTTACAGGGGGTTTCTGATTTAGCAGGCTGATACAAAATATATTTCACAACACAACACAAATGTAAGCTACTTAGCAAAATACATTTATAGCAATTGCAATACACAGTTCAGTCACAACACCAATGTGAATCCCATTACTGGTCTCTATAATATGCTCATCGTCACAACACTGAGTGTCCCCGGTCTCCAGGAAGGAATATATAGCTTGAAGCCAGCTCAAGCCCATCACTCTCTGAAATTCTTTTGTTAGTTGCTCAGGTTTTATACTCTGTATTGGACTGATCCATGCATTCGCTACCCTCATGCTGACTCAGGGAGACATTTACACTCTTTCAGTGATCTGAGGAAGCAGCACACTACCAGTTGATCCACTCAACTATCCATAGCTGTTTATCTACAACAAAGGCCACCCTCCTGTCCTCTTCATGTTGAGATAAAGTCATGCAACAGCGGTGCTCAGTCACACCTGAGCTTTACGGACACATCACGGGCCCATTTCCTTGGAGCCTTCTTCTGATTTTGGGGTTTATTGCTCAGTTGCAGTTAGCAACCCAAGTGCATTGGGTGCAGTCCTGGAGCAGCTTTAATTGGATGTCACCTGAAAGATATCCAAGCCTATCCTGAGATGCAAATGAAAGTGCAGTCAATGAAGATGATCAGCATATTCACTAAAAAAAGCACACAAACTAAAGCTTTAATATGCATGCATCCATAGAAATAATGCCCAACTTCTTAGCTGTTCATAGAGAGTGGGAGGTTGTAGGAGCGTTAGGAAGAAGTATCATCAGGCATGTTTGTGTTGATATTATTCTTCCTCTAGGTATCTGTTTGTGACCAAGGTTGAAAATGGGATGCATGACTTGATGCAGCTGTTCTTCCAATTTTAAGTGATTATTGCAATTGCTAACCGGAAGGAAAAGACCGCACAGACTAATGTCCGAAATAGATAACCAGAGATGCTATTCAGTCCTTCTGACCTTGCCTATGTATTTGGCATTCCAGACACTCCCCCTCAAAGTATTAAAAGCACTTAATACTTTTTATTGACTGCTGTATTAAGTATTAAATATTTACTATTCTAGGACTGTCTGAAATGAAGAGCTATCATGTAGATGTAAGTTACGTATCTGACTGTATCTGATCCCAGACACCTGCAGTGGGGCAGGTGGGCAGCTTAGAGAGCAGCATTTGTTCTCTGCCTTGAACATGACATTAAATAATGAAACCTGCAATATGGAGGAGGGATAGGGCTAACACTGTGCTGATGTAGTGGACCTGAGAAATAAAAGGTATATTCCTTTAAGTGCATGAGCACTTTTTGGTTTTTTTGTTCTGTTTTAAAACTTACACTGTAACATAATGACAGAAGTGAGGTAACTTGCAAATAGCAATAATTATCAAGGGTAAGGAAAAACTATTGATGCAGACAGTGTTCTTAGTTAAGCAGAAGTGTGGACAAATGATCTCTCATTATAAAAGCAGGAGAGCATAACAGTCTACACTTTCCAATCCTGAGGCTAGTCTGGAAATTACCGTGAAAAAAAAAAAAAGAAAGAAGGTTACTGTTGAAAAAAAAAAAGAAAAAAGAATCCCAACCCATTATCAGATCTAAGATTGAACATTTTTTTGATATTGAATATGGGATGTATTCTGAAGGATAGGAGAACTGTTCAGGACAGCCAAGCTTTTACTACTTCTTCAAAAGGAAATATTCTTTTGGGAGGCATTCTTGGAAATAATTCTGAAAAAGAAGGTAAGATTGGGGAGCAAATCATGTCTCTCACAGAAGGAGAAGTCTGTACAAGTGAAGGGTTCTGCCCTGGAGCATGGATGACATGGAGAAGGACTTTGATTAAAAAGGACACTTTGTCTTATTACATGGACAATGATTTTGACCTAAAGGTTTGATTGTTGTTTGATATCATTAAAGAGTTGATGTTCTGCTGTTTGTTTTATGGCTTATATTTAATATGCCACTTAATGGACCTGCTGATTATATCTGCATGGAACACATGAGGTTATTTTATGTGTACTGAAGTGCATTATGGCCACTTACTAGCACTTAGCAGTATTAGCTGTCTCACTACTACTAATACTGACCTTTAACTTCATCTTGTGAAGAACTGAGCAACTGCCAAGACTATTTTTTTTCTCACAAAATGGAGAACAATCTGTTTCAATAGTTGCACTTCCAAGTGCAAATTTAGCTTGGGTGTCCTTTGTTCCACCCATTGCTGAGGTTCAAGACTGCAGTGTATGCTTGCAGTTGTAGTCCAAGAGGAGATTTATAGCTAACTCTTCTGAGATGCGTATTTGATCATTTTTTTTTTTAACCTCCCCCCACCCCCCCCAACCTCCATGGAAAGAGAGAGGTTACTTTTTTTTTTTTTTTTAATTAAATAGCTCTTATCTGAGTCTTCTCTGGCCTCCTGAGTCTTCAAGGCCAGCTTGGTGATGGGATCTTTGGCTTAGATCACAACCCAAAACATTCAGAGTGGGACCATCCAGATGCAAATCCCTAAACTTATTCTGGATGAATGTCTTTGCAAAACAGTGGCAGTCTTTGGATTTTACCAAATGCTCTACCCTGTCTTAATTCTCTCTCTCTCTTTCTTTAAAAAGCGGTGTCAAGTATCAGTGTTACAAATAGCTCGAGGTTATATGTTCTGAGAGAATTGAGATATGGTAGCATAAAAGATTATATAGTATATTGCACCAATGAAAGGATACTGAGGGGAGGAGAAGCCTGTCCTTTTGCTTGACATGCCTCTCATAAAGTATACTTTTACTGTAAAAGCTAGTTGAAATTTCATTATTTTTTGCTCGCACTACAGTATCTTCTTTTATTACAGCCTACATCTTTTTCGATGGGTATGGATTTCATTCAATTGACTACCTATACTCATCTATTGCCATTTGAGATACTTGACATCTTGTACTGGTTTTGGCTGGGATAGAGTTAATTTTCTCCGTGGTATTTTCTATGGTGCTATGCTCTGGATTTGTGATAAAAACAGTGCTGATAACACAGGGATGTTTTCGTTCCTGCTGAGCAGTGCTTACCCAGAGCCAAGGGCTTTTCTGCTTCCCCCCCCCCCCTGCCAGTGAGCAGGCTGGGGGGGCACAAGGAGTTGGGAGGGGACACAGCCGGGACAGCTGACCCCAACTGACCCAAGGGATATCCCACACCATAAGACGTCATGCCCAGAAGTAAAAGCTGGGGGAAGAAGAAGTAACGGGGGGGGAAGTTGGGAGTGATGGCGTTTGTCTTCCCAAGTCACCATTAGGCGTGCTGGAGCCCTGCTGTCCTGGAGATGGCTGAACGTCTGCCTGCCCGTGGGAAGTGGAGAATGGATTCCTGGTTTTGCTTTGCTTGTGTGCGCAGCTTTTGCTTTACCTCTGAAACAGTCTTTAGCTCAACCCATGAGTTTTCTCACTTTTACCCTTCCAATTCTTTCCTTCATCCCACTGCAGGGGATGAGCATGCAGCTGCGTGGGGCTGAGCTGGCAGTCCAGAGTTAAACCACAGCTCATAGACATGACTGAGGACACGTACCCTTTTGCAGTGGCACTTGGATGCTGAACAGAATAGATATGGGCATCTCAAGTTGAACTGCCATGTGTGGGAAACTGAACGCTGTATGTGCCTGTCCAGTGTTCAGTGAAAGAAAAACTTCTGGCCTCCTTAAAACACATAGTCTGACTGTTCTAGCTTTTCAGATGCTTCACAGAAGACTTCATGTGAAAAAAAACCCCAAACCCACAAACTAAACAAAAAACCTGTAGCAAATTAAAAATAATAATAAAAAAGTAGTTCCATAAGATCATCTGCCTGGACATTTGAAGTGTATATGTTTTAAGGAGTGAATACATCAGTGTATCCATTTGGGTCAGGAGATGGGTTGTCGAAGAAAAAAAATCTTAGATATTAAGACTTTAGCAACATATATATCATCAAAAGGCTCTTCAAACCTTGTTTTCAAAACAAGTTTAGCTACAATCAAGTCCTGGCTTTTTGGGGAAGGGGGAGGGGGAATTGGTCACGCTCATATGCGTCCAATTTGCAAATGTACACTTCTAATTGGTTTTACACAGCTCCTGGGTTAGGCAAAGGTCTCAGATAGTAGGATACTCATTAAACTGTTATTTGACGTTGCTTCCTCTGAAGAAAATAAGGAGAGGGCAAGACAAAATCATAACCTTTATTACTAAATAGCAATGAAAATACTGGGAAACAGCTTTTAAAGTAATTGGTACAATATGTTGATGGTTAGAAAAGAAAGGAAGTAAAAACCTACTAAACAAAAATGTTAAATGCTAAAAACCATTTTCTTTTTACTTGTGGATGCTCTTGGACACCAAGAATCCTATTAACTAGTCATTTGCATTTGCATATTACTTTTTCATCAGTGTATTTCTATTTTGGAAATAGAGGTCCAGGGACAAGCTCACACAGTAAAGCTAGAAGAACCAAACTCTAGTAAATATCAGCAAGACTCAGGATTTATATTTGCCTCTTATTAAATAAGAATTCTTTCTGGAAGAATGCTGTTGGACTGCAAAACCTTTACAGGCGTCACCTTTTCACTTATGTCTGTGTGTTTAGAGCTAAAGCATCTCTGCTGATGTTAGTTTGGTACTTTCCATAATTTGACACTAACTGGTCATGAAGCAGAGTCATCCAAATATATTTATTCATATTCTCACAACCTATACACCCTCAAGGAACCCTACGGCATTATCAGCCAGAGAATCACAGGTCACAGATGATGTACTCCTTCTCCTGTTCATTCTTCCTGTAAGGGCAGTATCCTAAGGCAGATTAATGCTATTGGAATCATCAGATTTAATTGGAATACTGTGATTCTATAGTCAGTATCTTAAGAACAAACACAGATACAACACTGATGGCTTTTATTCCTGGTTGCTCTAAAGCAACAAATGTAAAGCTGTAATTGATCTGTCTGAACTTAAAAAAAAAAAAAAAAAAGGCAGCCAGAATGTTTCAGAATGCCTCCTTTCCTTTGGTTCACATATCTTCTTTGCAACTTGTGGAGGTCTTCCTCTGAAGTAACATCAGAGATAGTTATGTACACTAAAGGATGAAATATTCAGTAAAGAACCCTCTTAGTTATACATTCCTTTAATCCTGAGGCTGCAGAATTTCATTTATGTTCCATATGTTTAATACTAAACTAATCAAAGATATGTCTCACCTGTCATAAACTTTCCTTTGGTGTTCTCCTCCTGGGGTTCAAAATCTAGAATATTACCTATTGACAAAATTTCTTTATCAGAAGTGCAGCTGTTCATGAAATTTTGCATGGCAAAGCATATAAATATAAAATTAGCTACCATTTTAGGTCTATTACTGGAGTGCTAAGACTTCAGCCGGTGCAATAGATATCTAGGGTAGATTTTACTTAGATGGCCACTGCCTGTATGAATATACCTAATGGCAGCAATAGACGAGAATCTACTAAATTACATGACTGAATTCATTGCACCAGTAAATTCATATTTAATCTTAGTCTTATGTTATGTGTGCGATTAAGGGAACTAGATGGCCATGCTTATAAGTCTGCTTTTTGTTTGTTTGCTTGTTTCAAAAGGAAGAAATTGCCATGCTTTTGTTGTAAAGCCAACTGGCACGTATCTCAGATACACTGAACATTTATCTGTTATTTCTTCCATCATCTACACTAGGAAGAAACAGAAAATTATGGTTTTATTTTCATAGTTTTCCTCTGGCTCTGAAATGTCTTCATGTGCATTCCAGAGAGTTACTACGTTGTTTCCAGACATTATCATCTGAGACACTGTGCCAGGGCATTAGAAAAACTGACTCAAGAATTACCTCTATTATTCAGAAGAAGAAATAGTTTTCTCTTTGTCTCTTTGACAGGAATTCCTGGAAGCCAAGGCTACCTGGGTTTTTAAAGCCTAGTCTCAGTTTATGAGATATCTAGATAACTGTAGGCATGATTAATGATTCTCAAATGAAGTAATCTATACATTCAAAATGTTGGCTATGCTTACAAAGAAAAATATAGTAACAAAAGCTCAATTACTAGTATTGATTGAAAGCTGTTTTTGAAAAAGAAGGGAGACAGTCTCACCTAAAATTCATGCCTGACTATCTCTATGTGAAGTGTGCATATTACCAGACACAGATTAGTTAAATAATTTTAATTGTTCAATTAACTATATGAGGATATTTATTGAATAGTTTAGGCTATAGTAAATACTCAAAATCTACATCTTCTTAGATTTCGTTAATAAAAATTGAATTTAAAGGTAAAAATTCTAGAAAGCTAAATGAAGATAGCTCTAAAAATAGCATTTTCTAATACTGAAACATAAGATACAATAGCCTATGAGCCTTCATATTATGAGATTGTCTAACATCTAAAGTCAAGTCAAGACTGTGTCATGATAAGAATGATGTGCATTATGAAAAAATGATGTAAAGAATTTTCTATACTGATTTCACACATCCTCAATTTTATAAACTCATTCACAGATTAAGAAGTCTCACATTCCCGGTTTTCTGTGAAAAAAATTCCTCTGAGCCTGCCTGTCAGTGTCCTAAAAGAGTGACCTATGCCATAAAGTATGTCGTTGGTTCTTTTGAGAAAAAAGTTTATTTATTCAGCTTCACAAAGCAGGATTTATCAAAGTTATCGATCTGGCAAAGTTCCTGCCCTGTCTCAGATCAGGATTTCGCTGTTCACCTCTTTGACACCCTGACATCCCAGCAGGTGAATCCAGGTATAGCCACAGCTACTTCCAGCCAGTGATTCACCTAGTCTGTGATCGGGCGGATGGAATCACTCCCAGGATTTGCCTTTCGCTTGCCATTCCCTGTCAGGGGAGTTGAGAGGATTAGCTTAAGCTAGGAACCTAGTTTCAAGCTGGCTAAAGCTAAGTAACCACTTAACGAACTACAGAATTATGGATTGTAAGGACCTCAAACATCCATCTGACTATCTCTTTAAAAATCGAATGAGAAGTATTTGGCTAGAATCAAAACCACCTGAAATATCTGTTAGGTTTTTTTTTAGTACTATACTTTAAAATGTCCAGTGAAAGAGATCCCATTATCTTCCTTGGGAGGCCATTTTTGTGCACAGAATCTTACTGTTTCAAAAGTCCTAAATTCTAATTTAAAACTTCTTCACTAAAAATTAAGCCAATTTATCTTCGTTCCAGTGACCATGAAGCACAATGGAATCTATGGGAAAAAAATGCTTTAGTGAGAAGCTACTTTTATGTATTTCTATTCATTTTATTTTTTTCTTCACAAAACTTTCCTTTTATAAAAATTTCCCATGGACCACAGCATTCTTGTGGCTGTCTGCTGGGCTCTGTTCAGTTTTCCTTTATCCTTAAACTATCTTGCCTGAAACTGGAAAGAGTACTCTGGCGGAGGCCCTTATCAGTGCTGAATAGAGAGAAAAAGTTTACTTCATGTATCTCATTTACAATTTTATTTCTTTAAGTGTAGAGGAAAAAAGGATTTAATACATATCAGGACAGAGCATACAGCATAATAGCCTATGTACTAGGTCAACTCAGATAGGTTTCATCCAAGGCTTAAACAAGAGGATATTTTAAAGTTGCCTAAGCATAGGTGTCTAGTGCTCTCTCCGATACCTAAGGGTACCTTTGGATACCTTCACAAGACCTTCGGTTCTTTGTCCACAGTCACACCTTCCCTGTAAGTACCATGTCATATTTGCCAGCTTGTCATGGTTTAACCCCAGCCAGCAACTAAGCACCACGCAGCCGCTCACTCACTTCCCCCCACCCGGTAGGATGGGGGAGAGAATTGGCAGAAAAAAAAGTAAAACTCATGGGTTGAACTAAGAACAGTTTAATAGAACAGAAAGGAAGAAACTAATAATGATAATGATAATACTAATAAAATGACAATAATAATAGAAGAATTGGAATATACAAAACAAGTGATGAACAATGCAATTGCTCACCACTCGCCGACTGATGCCCAGTTAGTTCCCAAGCAGCGATACCCCCCGGCCAATTCCCCCCAGTTTATATACTGGGCGTGACGTCACATGGTATGGAATACCCCTTTGGCCAGTTTGGGTCAGCTGTCCTGGCTGTGTCCCCTCCCAACTTCTTGTGCACTCCCAGCCTCCATTGGCAGGGCAGTATGAGAAGCTGAAAAATCCTTGACTTAGTCTAAACACTACTTAGCAACAACTGAAAACATCAGTGTGTTATCAACATTCTTCACATACTGAACCCAAACCACAGCCCTATAGCAGCTACTAAAAAGAAAATTAACTGCATGTCAGCTGAAACCAGGACACCAGCCCCACAAGAGTATAGCTCATAGTATCTTGAATACCTACATGTGGCATTTGAACAAAGCCCAGGCTGCATATGCAGAAGTAAAATGTAGGGTAAAATGGATCACTCTCTAGGCTTAATCACTTAGCTCACTTGGGGCTTAATAAGGGCTTAATCACTTAAATCAGATGCAGACCCTTACATTGTAGAACCCCACAATTTAGGTAAGAAGTCATTCCCCTTAGGAAAATTCTTTTTTACTAATTAAGCAGACAACTACTACTTAGAGGAGCTGTTTATTTTTATTAGTGAATTTTTTTAAGAACAGGTGAAACAAACTCCGGAATAGATGACCCTTGAAACAACTTTTTTTTTTCCAGTTCAATTTTATACAGTTATAATATATTATTCAGAAGATTTCTTGTCTATCAAAAAATAAAATGAAAACGTTATCCCTGATAGACACAGAATTTTACTAAAGAATTGGTTTTCATTCTTTATACCTTAAATATAAATTTTAAACTTTCTAGTGCCCTTTGATAATGCAGGTTCATTTGTATTTTATTCTGTGCTGCTGCAAAAGCAGCAGACAGCAAACCACCCAGATAAGAGAGGGATTTCATCTAGCAACACAGACACATTAGAAATTTTTTACATTCTCAATGGATAATTTTCTAAAAGTTCTTCCAAAGTTTACTGCATAGCATATAATTATTTTCAGTTTTTCATTTCTGCACAGCTTGTTCTGCAAATGTCAATAGAAAACATATAAGGTTTTGCTCATCCCAAAGTCTTGTTTAGGTGGATATTGCCAAATTATTTTTTTTATTTTATATATTTCTCAATGTATTTCTTGTCCACTTTTTACCTTCTGAAAGTCTGAGTGCTTTTCTAAAGTTAATGGGTACACTACATAGAGGACCAAAGCTGTGTCTGTCAAAGCAAAAACCAATTACTATAAAATATAATTATTAAGGAATAGTACAAACATATCTAACAAAAAAGCCCAGACACCAATGATACTGTGAAATTCTGCTGCTTGTAGACTAGATGAAACATATTCGGAAAGATAGATGATAGGTGTGTGCAGACATAGAGAGTTACTTATTGCCCAAAGGTTTGGCAAATACAGAGTCAATTGTTTTACAGATGCTGATGCTTCCTTGGTCTGAACGGAGATAAATATTTCTGCTGGGTCCTACAAATTCAAAGGGAGAATATTCACTCCACTCAGATATCAGAGATATGCATCCTGCGCCCGCCTGACCTCAAGGTATACATCTGGTGAGTACAGGGCAAGCCGCTGCATTTGAGTCTCTGCTGGAAGATGAGAGTAGCCATTTCTTATCACCTCTGCAGAAGTTCTTGGACATAAATTATTCTACCTCAGACAAGAAAATTATATTAAGGAGTACTCGGGCAGCATGATCCTTGGATACTGAAGAGATAAGAACTATATGGATTCTGAATGCATAGTTATAAAAATTAATTTAATTCTGGTCACCACTTTAAAGGTTTCTTCCTAGCTGGGGAAGACATTTATGCCTCTTTTTCAGAGGATGAGAGTAAACCCGTTATTCCCAATTAAATACTGACACACAAGGGGCCATCGGCTCATCAGAGGCCCATCTGCAGGAATCGGAGGAGCGCCGAGATGCACAATGGCAAGTGGGAACACGAACTAAGGACTCCTGAGGAACAAAGAGCCTGTACGGAACCCTCGAGGGCTGTCCCCACAGACCCTCAGCCCCATTGTCCAGGCGTGGGATCCGTCACGAAGAGTTACCGGGAGCAGCTCTCGGGATAACCATTCCGACTAGTGGGCTTGTTGCGTAGGGGTGTGGGGCACATTGTGGGATTCAGGGAAAGAGCAGTTCAGCATGGCATGGGACTGATGGGATATTTAGAAGAGGAAGGGACGGGGGGGTGGGGAGGCACAAGGGAGAGATTTCGGTGATTTGGGGAGGAACAAGTGTGGGAAATGGAGGGTTAAGGGGATAAAAAAGGGCTAGTTGCATGTAAGCAGCTGGCTAGTCAGTACACTTGTCTGGCTATGTGCTGCGCCTGACCAGCACAGTTTGTCCTATATTCTTATTAAATTCCTTTCTAACTCCTTCCTGGGGGAGAGCTCTCTACTCTGTGCATGGAGGGGGGGGATGTAGGGGGGATGTGAGTGCAGCAACTGGAGTCAGACCAGGAGTCACAGATGCCCATAAGGCTGTGGTGCAGCAGCTGCTATGTATGGATAGATATACGTGGTCTATATATGTGCTTGGCGTGTGTGCCTGCTGAGAACATATCTACAGCCTCAGTATCGGTCAGACCTGGGGACATGGAGCAGCGTCCACCTCGCCTCTCTCAGGCTGCTGGATATATTTTCCTCTAACAGAAACTACCCTCCACAGCTTAATATGAATTTTCTGTACTAGCAGACATTTCACAGCCACTGCTGGTCTGTATTGCTTCTTTAAAAGAGAAGGTAAATTTACACCCAAGGAAAATTTGGAATAAGAAATACACTATGCGGATAAATCAAAGAAAAACAACAGAGGTAAAGAAAAAGAGTCTGGAACCAGAGTCTTTGATGGCCTTTCACTCAACCCTGACTCATATGTTCTTATTTTCTACCTAGGATTTTATTCTTGCATTTACATTTGTCAGAAATGACAGATGACACAGTGTGTCAGGTCTCCATAATCCCCTTTGTTGTGGTATCTCTTGTAGCTTACACAAAATTGTTTTGTGGAGAAATGCTAGGACAGAAATACTCCACACACATCTGTGAAAAAACCTGCCAGACAGCATTTCAGCTTTCCATTACTAAGTTACTGAAGAAATTCCAAACAGAAAGAGGCAAACAATTATGTTTCTAAAGAAAGATACACTAAAGTTTTTCAAAGCTCCAAAGGACTTTTCTGTACTAGGAAAAAGGTGTGTTTCAATATTAAGGATTTTCCCCTGACTCCGCAATGTAGACATTGTCTAAATCACCTACAAGCTTAACTTCACTGATTTATGGTCAGAATTATGAAAGTCTTATTTTGGTCAATAAAAGTCCCAGAGAGAAAGCTTCAACACTAGAACCTGGTTTTCTTTCTCCTTGATTGTTCTCTTCCTTGCCATGCTCTGGGTCACCGCAACACTCTCTCTCCAAGACAACGCTTGAACATGAGGTTCATAGGACACCTCATGGCATGCAACATATTCACATGCGTTAAAACGTTAGAACAGCATTCAGAGGCAGAAAGATGTATCATGGCCTTCACTTGTGGTTTTTTTTTAAATACTTTGAAGTGAAAATTCCCAAACCATGTTGTGTTCACAGGAGTAACACACAGGTCCTTGGGAGATGCAGGGCGTAGAGCTATGTCGTGTGGGCACAGGGAGCGTGCTCGAGAGTGAGCGTGCTTTCAGCAGCACAGATGCAGGCCAGCCCGTCCTCTTAACCTCAGGACCTGTGGACGGTGCCCTGACCCTCTGCCATCTATCTAGCAGCTACACTGAGACTAGTAATCACTGTCAGAGCACAGATTCTTAGTATCCTACGCGCTGACGTTGTGCGCAGAAGGCACGGTCCTAGACGGGTATGGAGGGTAAGCCTGTGCTAAGCCTCATGCAGTCAGCTAAATCCTCTTTTACCTTTTTTCCCTCCTCAATAACAAAGTTAAAAATTTATCTCTTTGGGGAGTCTTTCACTGAATCCCTACTCTAGGAATTGGCAGGAATGTATTACAAAGGGAAACTGAAGAGTCAGCTGTCACCTGTCTCAGACAATATAGCTTCTTTGTGTGGTGTTAGAAAGAATTTATATTCATCTGAATGAAAATAATGAGTAAGCTGAAGAGGTCATTCAGCTGCAGGGCTGCCGAAGATTGTTTCAGTTATAATAAAATGATGAAGTCCATGCCTTTTGGTTTACTTGCAAACTTTTTCTGAGCACAAGAACAGGAGGTAGTAAAGTCAGTTCCCTGACTGCAGAACTAAGTCTACTAAAATATGCAGCCTCGGTGTGCTGCCTTTCTTTATTGGAGCTATAGAAATAACCCTCTTGCTTTCAATAAGAAATAGTACTTACCCAAGTGAACTTACCATGTGAAGAGACAAGATAGGAATGAGAAAAATATTAGCCCTGTTTTATAGGTAGAAAATCCAGGATAAGTGATTTTTTTCCTATCTATATACCATGCCTAAGACAGAAATCTCATTTGCTCCAGCTTGCAGATTCATCTGTTGTCTCCTAGGACAGAAAGGTATAGGGTTTTTTCTATACGCCATTTTATCCATTTCTTCTGCCTTGGTCCAGAGATGGCAAGAACTGTATGAAGACAGGCCTTTCTTCCATTCCACAGTACTTCCAGGAACTCCTTCTGGAACAGTACATCTCCAGCATATGTCTCATACACCAAACAGAACCTCAAAGGTACTGTTTAGCCAGGATAATCTCAGAGCAATTGAGCAGATTGGAAAATACACATTGGAGTGTATTTAGGATTTTGAAAAATGACACTGCAATCCCAGCTAAAACTCTACAATATAAAGTCCAATATACTACCATTCTGGAGAATAATGACTCTATATCAACTAGAACTAAGAGTATAATTTATCAACATTAGCCTTGATGGGGCATCCAGTGCAGTGTGATTGATTTAAATGTGTAGATTTTTAATGTTTTGAACAGGTGGCTAACTTATAACAACAGTTTAAACTTTTATAGCATCTTATCATGCTGAGGCAGCTCATGGTGTTTTACAATGGCATTAAAATTAAAATTTAATCTATCCTGCAGAGTTAATAATTAGCTAATGTCAGTTAAAAGTCAATGAAAACAAATCAGTCTTAAATGTAGGCTTAAAAAAGAAGAAAATAGGGATCTCCTGATGTCAAGAGGCAATGAGTTCTGCCAAGCAGATGCATGGCAGTGGAAAGAGCAAGCACCCTAAGTGACATTTCGGTGGGGGTTAAAATTTTAAAAGATGAGTTTTGATTTTGGCTGCTAGGCCTGCTTATGGCTTCATTCACTTTTTGATTTATAAAGCACTATAACAGTCCTTGGAGATGGGGTCAAGAGGTAGGTGTCCTCTCCTTCAGCAGACGACTGCAGTCACTGGGATTCCACTTTTCTCTCTAGCCCAGTGAGTTCTGCATTTCTTTCTGCAAAGTGGCACAGTGCCAAAATGAAAAGACTCCTCAGCCTCTCACTGCTACAGAGTTACGTGGATTTGAATCCTTCAGTCCGAATCCCATTTAAATAGTAGCAACACCATCCCCTGACCTCTGTGTTTTACAAGAAAGAGGTGCCTGTTATTTTGAAAGGAGGGACACAGGTGCATTAGTGCAGAAGACGTTTCCGAGTTGTAAACCTGGTCTGACATAAGTGCAGGATTTAAGTCTTGACCTTCTCTATAATATAAACCTTGCACAGCATGCTGTCTGTTGTGAATCCCATTTAATCCTCCTTGTGCATTGTATAGAGAGTCAAGGTATTTAACTAAAGGCTATGGATTGTGCTTGAGAAATGAGTTTTGTTTCTGCTCTGAACTATTCATTGGTGATGCTCGTCATTCTCCATGAACTACTGGGAGATCCTAGGAAACTAGTTTACTTTAGATCTCCAAGTCTGACATGGCTAAAGGAAGAATGTATGCGTTGTGAGTCTCAGTGTTGCAAGTTCTGCTTGCCATCTAGCCTTCAAGTCAACTGTCTCTTCGTTTCCCACCTGAAAAAAAGGGAATTATAGCGTTTTCATTCCTTATTGGTCTGATTCTTACTCTCATCAGAACAACTGTGTACTACTTGAACAAAGCCAGTTAATTACCTTTAGGCTTGGTCAAAACCGCAAGGAAAAGGTGAAAAGGTAGCACGTTATCCTACGTTTGGTATCTTAATCTAGCTAACAGCTGTAATGAAAGGTGACAGTATGGGTATTCGCATGTATATTCCCAGAACATCTGGACAGCTTGCTTTTACTACTTGTTACCTGTTCTAGCCAAATTAAACCATCACAGGTGTGCTACAGATGTGTCAAGTCTCATGCATTGCGTGTGAAACTTCTATGGTTGACTCGCACTCTCACATTCTTCTGTGGCTCTGGCTGTAGCTTCACGTGGATAGCATTGGAAAATATGTCCCACTACCAGATGCTGCCATTCACTGAGCAGAATAGAGGCAGCCACATAAACGAGGATGTTATCAACTCATGGAAGTACATGTTTAAAGCACCCCATGCCCCCCCTTGCTGCAGGTCACTGCCATATTGCCTTCCTCTTCCAAATGACTCAGCCCGATATTTTTTCAAGCATATGTACAGAGAAAGCTGGGGAAGTCTCCATATTTGCACGCTAAAATTTCACCTTAATTTATCACATAGGTGCACATTAGACAAGAAACATCTAATGAATAAACAGGTGATTTCTATTTGTTCAGCAAAATTGCAAATATATGAGAATCTTATGGGTCAGTGCATATATTAGCGGGAAAAAATATGCAAAAGTATGTGCAGAAGAAACATAGCTCTCTGGTCCTTGTCAAGTTGCCAATATGGACATTAGTCTTGTAAAGTTTGGGCACCCTGTAGGGTTTTTATATGTCATCCTAAGTACTGAGTTAGTATTATAAAAATTGACTGATAATAAGTGCAATTAGGTCAAGAGAGAGATCATACCTGTGAAGTGTCTAATGGCAAGATCTTGACAATAGGAGATAGCTATAGCAGAGAACTATCAAAGAAGACACAAGAATGCATAATTAAGGGGTAACAGGGGTCAGCAATTAACACTTGGACATTTGTATTTCTTTCCTCAGGACAGGACAGTAGAATCAGTAGAGAGTTTAAGTTCAAATCTGACACAAAAAAAGAACAAACATACTGTTAATTTCTATGATGCTTTTAAAATTATTTTAAATGTGAATGTAATGCATTTTATTCAAAATTTTGTCATTTATTAGCAAACTGAAAAGGTATAGCTATGTTTTTATGACTAAAGTATATAAGTATAAATCAGGTTTCTATGTACATGCTAATTACAAAGACAAAATTAGAGTTAACATGTTAAACTCCTTAAGTACTATTTGCAGGCACTTGTAGTTTGGAAAGATATGTACAGCAGGATAGTTTGGTATAAATTAAAATGCTTATTAAATGTCAGTAGTTCTAATAAGTGATTGATATCTAATTAATGTGTCATATGTGATAATTTTTAAATGTTAATTAATGCCTAAAGACTTAATAAGTGCTGCTTGACCTATTAATTATATTAGACAAAAACGTACAGTAATTGTTTCCTAAATGAAATGCTTAAATAAAGTGTTTAAAGTGTTACCATATGACACTGACATGGTGGCGGGCTGATTTTACATAAGGCCACGATTCAGGGATAACCTTTGATCTCCTACTTCACACATTTATGTAGAGCAGAGTTGCACTGTTTCCAGTTTCATTGAAAGATTTACTGGCCTCTTCATTCTTGTGGAAGTGAGAAATTAACACTGTGGGCTAGACCCTGCTGTAATTTAGACAGGGGCTGCAGAAGTGTTTCTTCATGTGCCTATCAGCGCAGATCGGTCTTCGGCGGTGCTCAGCGAGCTGTCTCGGCTGTGGTTATCTCCTGAGCAGGCTGGCAATGACCATACATTCTGGGGTCCATCCTCACCTCAGAGAGAGCCCAGCTCCAAGAGAGATGCAGCCATTAAGCAAAGGGATGGAGGCAAAGCCTGGTCCAGCGATTAGTCATGATAAAGGATGGACTTCGCGGACTTCCAGTGGGGCTGGGACAAAGCCATGCCACTCTTTTAAAGATGCTATGCCCTAGTCTTCCTTCCTGGTCTCCCTCTGTAACAGAAGCGTAGCGTTTTCTTCCACTATCAGTGTTTTGAAATAAAAATCATTAAACATGGTAAGGTGTTCATATGCTCCGGTATCTGGGAGCCAGAAAAGACATCAGACTTTCTTTGTAATTATTGTTTGCAGAGTATTCATGGGAAGTTTAGAAGTCTTCTCAGGATTACCTTTACGGTATTTATATATGTGTATAAATTATATCCACTTGACTAATAAATAATATGCTCTGTATCTAAAATATATATATTTAATTTATTTAATGAATAACTTATAAACATTTTTTCTCTTCGTATCTAAAGTTTAATAGAAAAACAAATCCTAATTTTAACTTCATCTTAAAACTGTTTTATCTGGAATTTTTATTTTAATATTTTAATTGAGAGCAATTTTCTAAGAACAATTCCTGTCTTTTGGAGGACTAGATTTTTCAAGTGTTTGTTTGGTCAATTGATACTTTAAATTAAAAAATATTTCCAGTTAGCTTCTGGAAAATATTTCCATTCTTAGCTATTATGCCCGATGTTCAAGATAAATTCCACAATATTAACTCTGTTTCTTTTACAGCTCATCTCCTAGCATATGTATTCTCTAACTCTGATTCCCATGCATGTTTCAATGGACCCATTTCAATTATCTTTTTACAAAGGTTCTCTGTTCTTGCTCAAAGAGCATTTGGTAGGAAAATGTTCAGATGAGTTACCAGGAATAGTTTATCTTCCTCAAGGTTTAAGCTCAAAGATGAGCAGTTCCCTGTATGGATGCAATCCTTCATTATTTTGGGGGTGTACTGGTAAGAAGGACAGACCCTCTGGAGCTAGTATTCTGGTATTCTGACTTACAGCAAATTGGGCTGGAACTGTGGTCTCATCTAGAATCGTCATTTCCCACCTTTTGTAGCATAAGATGACATACATCTTGGGGCGGGGGGGGGGGGGAAGCAGTTATAAAATATTTTTCTAAGTGTAAGAAAACCTTTATTTACCTTATTATGATACTGCAAGATAGATTTCTAGGATCTCAGCCCTTTAAAAACATTCTGTTACGTAGAGTGTTATTGTACATTGGATTTCATACAAAATTCCCTGTAATTGCCTATAATTTCTTCATATTTGTCCTTGATATAATATCCTTTGGCATTCAGAATACTTGATTGCTAAACCCAATATGGTAAAAGAAGGAAGGAAGGAAGGAAGGAAGGGAAAAGGTAAACTGTAGTCTTTTCAGCAAAAAAGTAGTACAGCTGAAGCCCAATCACATGTAAAACCTGTCTAATGGACTAGAGTCAGGCTCATGAGTAAAGTTATCTATGTTAAAAACTAACAGCTCTGAACAACTTTGCATTCTTTAAGCCATTAAATAATCGGCTTTTTAAAGACCACAATGAAATTAATTCCTGGCAGTGGTGTGCATAATGATCAGAACTTCTGCAATTATAGCAAACAGTAGGTTTCTCACCTTGATTTGTATCCTTAGAGTTACGACCTTCTGTCACTCTGAGAGAAATGTGGAGGTGTCAGTGACTTGCATGGCAAAGTGCTTCCATCAGGAATCTTAAGTAGGACCTTCAGCAGCTACAACAGTTACTAATGGAAGAAAACAACCCCTCAGGTCACTAAAGAAAAAAAATGACCTGTGCATTTAAGGTAAGAATGATTTTGATTTTGAGGTTCCTGATGTGAGTTGCACAAGTTTAAATGAGAAATAATTTGTTTAAATCCCTGAGTTTATTTTCCATAGATTTGATCTAAATTAGGTGAGAATTAGAACCCCAAGGAAGTATTCTCTGTGATGATACGGATTTAAAGAGGATTTTCTTAGGCTCTTTGCTTAGTGAATGGATAGATAGACTCCAGCAGGTGGAAGAGAATGGAAAACTAATAGTCTGCCAGAGGAAAAGAAAGATCAAGGAGAGTGTTTTTTCCACAGCTAACTGGAAAACAACTGATTAAAGAAGTAATCAAGCTTGTGTTTCTGCACCATATAGTTCAGTACATCCTGGAACTGCCACAAATGTTGGATGCAGACATGCAATGTGACCTCTCTGCAAGGAAAACTTGCCCACAGAGGTCTTTGTACTGCTGTGTGTAGATGCCTGGGTTAACTTATATACCTTCACACTGCGTTCCAGGAGGCAGCAGTCCCACCGGCTGGGGTATCAGTAGGATTCACAGGAGACTGCACAGGCAGAGTGGGGCCAGGAGAACACAGGTTGGTGCGTATCTTGAAAGAAGGGAAGGAAATACTGTAGGATGTCTGGATATTAAAGTCTTCAAAGAGATTCTGAAATGCAAATGGAAGTAGCAGTAACGTAGTGGGCAAAGGAAAAATGCTGCCGTCAGAAAGGGTGATCTTTTCCTTTTCCCTTCCTTATTGTTTGTGGCGCATACTGACGGGGTTCCCCTCCTGCCTTGAAAACCCAAAAGCATGTTTAACAGCTGTACCTCTGATTCAAGTATGGGCCCGCAAGTGTATTTTAAGAAGTGAACTAGTTTAATTTAAATGCTAATGTGCAACTTAAAATAACATGCATTTTGGCTCATGACTGCCATAAATAATAATTATTGGTCTGTTTTCATTGTTCTTAGTGGGATGCTAAGGCTGGAATAGACTTTCAGGGTGAACATGTTGATAAGATCACTGTTCAGCGATTTTGCTGATGATTGTTTTGGTGTTCATTTTTCAAGCGTTCTACATAATAAAGCTGGTCTGCAAGCTTTGTGTGCATAGTGGATACATGTGCAGTTATTTGAAAATAGGTCAAATTGTGCTCAGTTTATGGCCTACAAATAGTGGAAGGGCGAAGATAGCCATTATGATAGTTCCCGCTTCAACTGTGCAGCCTATTTAATAGCTACTGTAGGTGCATCAACTTAAAGATGGGTTAGTTGGTAAGCTCAGCAGATCTGGGATAACTTGAGAGATTAGCATCAGGCAGATGAGGCCATAATATTGACTGTTGGCAGGCAAGAGGAAAACATAATCCTTAGGAAGTGGTAATGCAAAAATATCTCCAGGCTTCCTTTGGCAGTCAGGGCCTGCTCATGTCCTTTTTGGGGAAAATAAAACAGCTTGAGGGTTATAGCGGAGATGAAAGTATTATTTTCCAAATGGTAGAACTGAAGAAATTTGACACAGAACTGATTAGAAACCAGTGGAATAACTGTATGTATTAAGACGGTCTACAGATTTACTGTTTCATAATGTAAGCAAAAAATGAATAACAGGGTAAAAGCCTCTACCAGCAAAGTGGGTAAGCCAAAGACAGTCATCATACAATAGACAGTCAGGTTTCTTTGATTACAGTGGTTGGTCTAGCACATGTAACTGGTGACTATGTAATTAATGGTGACTAAGTTAAGTAAATATGTTTTGTTTTATTTTGTTTAATTTGGTCTGGTGTGGTTTTTTTGTTTTGGTTTGGTTTGTTTTTTTTTGAATTCATATGCTTGTTTTCTGGTTTTTGATTGAATTTAAACATTGAATTTGAAACCTGCTTCTGCATACAAACACCAGGGATGTGATATGGAAATATCTCTGTGCACTTTCTTCTCACTAAACTGCTTGGAGTAATGTACATAGCATGATGAGCACAGACAGAAACACATATAAGCAGTGGCTATCTTTGTACAAAAGGTGGCCAAACTGTATCTGGATGTAGGTATTGTCTATGCTATAGAAAGTAAATGACAAATAATGAATTCAAATGAGATCCAAATGAATGCAAGTGAGAGACATTAAAAATTTAAAACTCCTTCACCAACTTAGAGCCTAGTAAAACTAAAACAACGTAAGGGTCATGGAAAGGAGCTTGCTCCTTGGAATTCTAGATGAGGTTAAAATACACGACATAAAATGAAATATCTTATTCCTGGAATATTTTACAGTCCCGTTTCACAATCCTAAAGGATTTGGATAAATTTTGGTAGCCAAATTTACCAAAGAGATTAGGAAGCATTAGCTCCTGTTTTGGGATCTTAAAAATACTACTGGATTTTTGAAACATCCTTTTACTAAGAGTTCTCTTTTTTCCCTCAATACTTGTAACTGAGTACTATTTAAAAAACCCCATACTACAAAGGGAAGAGTAGAGGCACCTCAAGTAACAGTAGTTTCACTTAAGAAACAGCAATTTTTCAACACCGGAGTTAACTTGTATAAAAGCATTGGTATTATGGGAATGAGACAAAGGGAAAGGATGAGGAGATTGGGACATCCACAGACATTGTAATTAAAATACATCTTAAAATTAAAACCTTCATGTAACAGTGTTTTTCCTTTGCAGCCCTATCCTCTCATGAAATACGTTCTTAAACATGACACGTGACTGATTCTAACCTACGTGGAAATTATGCAGGTCATTGCCTCACATATATAGAAACCTACCAGCATCTAATACAATTTCAGAATTAGAAAACCTGCTTCTCTGCACCTGTTTCGACTTCGTATGCCTAGCCCACCTGCAGTTCACCAGATGTTCTGGTATTTCATTGCTTGCATGTCTCTATGTGTACTTTATTGTGTTTACCAAAGAAAATGCTTTGGATAAAGTTATTGGAGACGTTTATTTATTTCCCTGCTGAGTGACAAACCAGACGAGAGATTTGCAACAGATTTTCATCATACTCCTTCCTACAAGTAATAATAAAGAAAAACTTCATGTTAATAAGGGAATAAATGAGTCAATGTTGTGTGCAACATAATATAAAAATTTACCAGTGTCCTGTGGCTTCCCAAAATTCACATTTCATTGCCTTTACATAAAGTAAGAAATCAATAAACAAGCAAATAAAATTGATATAAAAGCTTACAATTTGAAACTGTGAAGAGCTATATTCCTGAAAATTTCCTGAAAGAGTAGAAAAATGCTCAACGAGATCCTATAAGAAAATGGAACAGAAAAAAAAGGAAAAAAAGAAAAAAGACTTTGGTATGCCTTAGGGTGCTAGAAAATGTATGATGAACTAGTTATATCAATATGCCTGTGATTTTCTAAGGAGGTTAGGGTTGCTCTTTTAAAAAACCTTCTGGCTAGTAATTTTAATTTAGATTGCTACCTTAAAGGGAATATTATAAATAATTACAGATCACAGTTAGATCCCAGATAAGTGCTGTACCACTAGGCACAAATATATTGAATAAAACAGTACTAAGAAGTTTTTAAGGCAGTAAGTTCCAGATTTTTAGTTACTTGCATTGTAAGCATGTTGGATCTCCATGCCCCAACAAAGTAGACTGAAACTATGTTATTTGTGTTCATCTCTTGCTAGCTGCTATCCTTTCACAAAAAGGTACAGAAAAGTCTCACTTGTGTTAATACATCCTTTCCTTCTAAATGTTCCTTGGTCTGTATCCACTGTGTGTTGACAAATTCTCAAGGAATCTGTTCATATTTTTGAGATTTATGTCTGCTCAGTAATTACAAAACGTCCTTACTGCACATGCAACTGTATCAGATAGATGAGGACTTGCTAAATAAAACAAGTTATGTCAATGCATTGATGCATACCGTGGGCTACCTTTAGCACTGCCATAATAATCAGAGTCACACCTATTCATATGTTCTGATAGAGAAAGTCCAGCAAAAATGTGTAAGATATATGTAGCTCTACTCAAGACTTGTATTGTTGAAATATTCCTACAGCAACTCTGATGCATGAGTTTGTTTGCAAATTGACCTGAAGGCTCCTTGTAATGGAATATATAATCCTGCATCCCATATTCATTATGCATATTTGCTGCCATGTCCAGCCCAAGGCAAAAGACAGACAATGTTTTTTGCAGATCCTTCAGAAAGCTTTGCCCACCTATTGAAGAAGTCTGATTTTTTCAGTCTTACTGTCAGTTGTTGTTGCTACTAAGAACTAATAGATTTATTTGCTGGATACCACATATTTCATATCTGACAAAGGTACCTGAAGTGTCTGTTGCCAATTTGTTTTGTCATTGTTTCTGTATCATCATGCTGTTTCTGCCAGCATGCTGACAAGGAAAATAATTTCAGATTTATTGCAAAACAGAAATCACTGAAACAATCACCCTAGTCAGTATGTCGTGGAAGTACAAAAGCAAAACAAGGCACTGTCACTGTTGACAATAATTGCAGAATATCCACAGGTGCCTTTCACCAGAAAGTGGAGTTAGTATTTTTTTTTTTTTTTTTTTTCTTTCTTATTCCCTGAAACTGTCTTAATGTTCCAGACATTTAGGTTGGAAGGTTCAAAGTTTATTGGGAAAGCTTCGCTTCTGCCATTTCTAAACTTGAGAGATCCAGGAACAGAGACCCGGACCTGGGTCTTCAGGTGCTTCCCTAAGCCCTTTGTGAAGCCACGGCCTCCAGCGGACTCAGGGACTCAAGGCTTCGTCCTGCCTGGAAGCTGGAGCCCAGCCAGGCGTCCCCGCAGACCTCGGTCTCTCCATCCTAGGCTGACAGACACGGCTCCTGTTTTTCCGTTTGCAGGTTTGGCCAGTATGCACACACATACACCGCAGAGGTCACTTATGGAGGCTGCCGCGTGGACTGCCACGCACAGGGCGCTGCCTTCACCAGCATCCACATATAGCACTGACAGGACTCGCATACATTAAACAAACATAAAACTCCCATAAAAGTATAGCCAGCCACGTCCCCCCCTCCTCTGGGGCTGGCAGAGGCAGAAGGTCCCTGCTGCAGCACACACCCCGCGCTCTCCACCTGCACCAGCACCTTCGCCGATCCCCCCAGCACCGTCATGGACCCTCTGCCTGCCCGGCACCCCTGCCCTCACCCCAGACCCCTTACCCACCCCACGGGTCCCCGACTGGGTGCTCGCCGCACACACGCAGCACTCACGCACTCGTCCCACGGGCACCCCACTCTCGTGGGTCCCCCCAAATACCAGCACAGACCCTCTGCCTGCCTGATACCCCTGCCCTGATATAAGGGACCTGCACTCCCTTATAAAGATTTTTAACTTTTCCAGATGTATGTTTTCCTCCTTCTCATTGGCTAGTCCAGCTTGAAATTTCCTAGTGAATTCCGTATACACATCCACGGACATCAACTTGAATTCATTAGTGTAAAATATAAACACACTGAGACCCTTACACAGCTACCGACCCTTATAATTCTCACATGCAGAGACTTAGGCTCTGGTTCCTCCAGTCACTGGCATAGAGAGCTGTAAGCCCTGGCACCCATGGCTCCTTCTCCATATTCTAGCACCTAGACCTTGCAGCACTCATGCATGGGACAGAGAGTGAAATTGCACAGAAAACGGTGAAGAAAGGACTTATGAAGAAGGTACGGTAGACTGCGTTGATCAGGCACAGGGCTCAGGCAGACAAGAGTACTGGCCAGTGCTTACTTACATGGAATCAAACCTTTCATCCTTCCTCCTATTCCCCCCCGCTACTTCTCCATCCCTGACGCTTCCCTTTTGCTCACCTATGTCCCTTCCCCTACACATTCCTTTTAATGGTTTTGCATAGTCCCCCAGATCCCCCTGACATATCCATAATGATCCTGTTCATCTTGTTTCCCTGGCCTGGGCTGTCCCTCTTCAAAGTTGTATCCATAATTTCTTAAAGACCCAGCATTTAGTGCTTGAGGAGTTTTGGTACCTTTTATTGTCTCCCTTCTTTGTTTGCTTATCAGGTTTGTGTCTCTGTGTGATTTGTTTATTGCTTGCTTTGTTGTTATTCCCTTTGACCTGAAAAGCTTTTTCATCTCATGACCTTAATGAACCAGATGCTCTTATATTCCACGTGCACCCACAGCCATGACATCTTCTGTTTAGCTTAGCCTTCAGTGGAGTGAGTATATGTGTGTGAGAAGAAAAGATATGAAGAAGACATGCAGAGAGGGGGGAAAAAACCCAAAACTACTTGCAGGAGAATTTAAAGGAATAGGAATTGTTGGAAAAAGAAGCTGAAGGGAAGAAGACGAAAAATTGACAAGGAAAGAGGTTCTATATTTAGCAAACAAAAAGGTAACAGGGACTGAGGACAGGTCAAAGAGAGAGCCTGGGAAGAGACATGCTGCTGAGCAGGAAATCCAAATGGAGGGAAAAAAGAAAGGGAGCAATAGCAGAAGCTGAGAAAACACAGACATTCCTAAATAATGGAATAAAAATAAAATGTTAATAATGTTTTAGTGTTCATGTAAAAGTCTTCATGTACGTTATATTTCAGCTCCTCCAGAAAAAATTAAACTTGAGTCCAACATATCCCTTGACTTTCCTTACTGCCAAACTAGTGAAACAGTAATAATGACTTGTACAGGGATATGTTCAAAAGCTTCCATACTATCAACTTCCTTATTTTTGCTGATGTTCTAAGGCAGTCTAGGGGAGAAGAAAGGGATGGAAAAGATACTTATTATGACAAAATCTTGTGCAAAGACAATTATACTTTCTTGTTCTCCATCTCCACTGTGGATGGGTCTAAATTGCATCTGAAATATTTAGTTAAGATTTTAGAAAAAGAAATATATAAAAGTAAGTGTCCTGGTTTCAGCTGGGATAGAGTTAATTTTCTTCCTAGTAGCTGGTATGGTGCTATGTTTTGGGTTCAGTATGAGAAGAATGTTGATAACACACTGATGTTTTCAGTTGTTGCTAAGTAGTGTTTAGATTAAGTCAAGGATTTTTCAGCTTCTCATGCCCAGCCAGCAGGAAGGCTGGAAAAGCATATGAATCTGGGAGGGGACACAGCCAGGGCAGCTGACCCAAACTGGCCAATGGGGTATTCCATACCATGTGATGTCATGACCAGTATATAAACTGGGGGGAGTGGGGCTGGGGGGGGATTGCTGCTCAGGGACTAACTGGGCGTCAGTCGGTGAGTGATGAGCAATTGCATTTTGCATCACTTGTTTTGTATATTCCAATTCTTTTATTATTATTATTGTTGCAATTGGTGAATAAACCAAATGTTTTTACAAAAATAGTCTTATGCTTTTCTTGAACTTTTAGGAGCTACTTGCTACTAGACCTGTAACTATTATGGACATAAATTGAGTGAGGGCAGGAAAAGAAAAATAATTATGACAGAAATTACTGCCTCCTGTAATTAGGACTTTTTTTGCCTGTGCTTCAAAGTCATCTTTTTCCTTCTCTATTGCTTCAGGTGTTACAAAACTTTTATAAAGTACTAATCACCAATAAGGAGGAAATAACTACAGGAAGTGAAGTTCAACTGTTCCATCTTAATGGAAGCAGGCGTTCTCAACTTCTATAGTGGATCCAGCTGCCCCTGGGCTCCTTACTGAGAAGGAACCTAGAAAGCAAGGGGGTCCGCTCTGAACCTCCTGACCCAATTCCCTGAATTGATCTCCAAATAAGCAAGGCTAATAGTATATGTTTGCTGATGTATGCTTAGCATGTGTTACATGGTTTACTGATGTAGTTTCATGCCAATTCTTGTTGTGAGCGAATAAAATTTGAGTTTTGTTAGTAAAGTATCTCTGGTGTCATTTCACCTTAATATTGACCTTTAAATGGGGGAACCTGAGTTGTCATCCTGAGAAATTGGGATGTGACAGAAAAGTACCTGGGTTTATTGGTCAACAGTCAGCTCAATATGAGCTGGCAGTGTGCTCAGGTGGTCAAGAAGGCCAACGGCATCCTGGCTTGTATCAGAAATAGTGTGGCCAGCGGGAGCAGTTAAGTGATCATCCCCCTGTACTCGGCACTGGTGAGGTTGCACCTTGAACACTGTGTTCAGTTTTGGGCCCCTCGCTACAGGAAAGACATGGAGGTGCTGGAGCGTGTCCGGAGAAGGGCAAAGAAACTGGTGAGGGGCCTGGAGCACAAGTCTTATGAGGAGCAGCTGAGGGAACTGGGGTTGTTTAGCCTGGAGAAAAGGAGGCTGAGGGGAGACCATGTCTCTCTCTCTACAACTACCTGAAAGGAGGTTGTAGCGAGGTGGGTGTTGGGCTCTTCTCCCAAGTAACAAGTGATAGGATGAAAGGAAATGACCTCAAGTTAGGCCAGGGGAGGTTTAGATGGGATATAAGGAAAAATGTCTTCACTGAAAGGGTTGTCAAGCATTGTCACAGGCTGCCCAGGGAAGTGGTGGAGTCACCATTCCTAGCAGTGTTTGAAAGTTGTGTAGATGTGGTGCTTAGGGCCATGGTTTAGTGGTGGACTTGGCAGTGTTTGGTTTACGGTTGGGCTCGATGATCTTAAGGGTCTTTTCCAACCTAAATGATTCTATGATTCTATTCTGTGTACTTCTGAGAAGAATCTGGCTCCACCTTATCTACAGCCTCCCACTATGTAGTTGTAGACAACAATACAATTTCCCCTTTGCCTTCTAAAGGTTGAACAAACCTTGATTCTCTGTGAGTGTGTTTTTGAAACCTAATTCTCTTTGACCCTTCTTGTACTTTATATGTTCCCTAACCATTTGGTGGTGCTCCACTGGATTCATCTAAGTACGTCAATTTTAGCTGGAAGGCAATTTTAACATTATGTTTCAAATGTGCATAAAAATCATCTTGGTTCTTTTAACAATATTTAAATAACTTCTGGCCTACCTTTTTGAAGTGCAAAGCACATGGACCATAATGGCAACTCTAAATTCTGCTGTTTTTTATCTAGAGTCTTTGTTTCATTTCCACGTCTGGTTTTTGCACATAAAAATGCATTTAAAATTTTCCATTTTAAAGTTTTGAAAAAGCCTGTGGTTTTTATTGTTGTTGACATGAGCATCAGTAACATCTCAGAAAATATCTACCTTCTCCTCCTCAGGTCCGTTACTTATATTGTGAAAAGGGCACTATACTAGCTGCAGATCTGAGATGATTTATAGTGTCAGTGCATTCCCCCAAGCTTTCACTGCATTGAACTACTACATCCATGTAGCATAGTGTTCACTTGAGCCTTGAAAGCAATTTAGATGACTTAGTCTTTTGGATGGATACAGCACTGCGGTAATGTGAACATACCCGTTTCAAACAGGTGCAGGCTTTCTGCACTGTGCTCCATACCTTCTACAGACATAGCCTTAGGAAAAAAAATCCCATAATTATATATATATAAAAAAGGTATAAGAATACGAAGACACACAGTAAGTTTCTTGCTTTCCTCATTGCTCATCTAAACATAAAAAGTATTATAAGTATTTTAGAAGAATCACTGGTAGGGTATACGTCGTGTATAAAAATCTTGTAGGCATTTGGGATTTGGCTCCACTATGACTAGTGCAATAATGAGACCTTGACTTGGTGAAAATGCTGGGAGTCAGCTTCACATGGAGACAACTAGATTTAATGAATACATGCCTATGTTCAAATGCAAAAAAGATATCTAAGCTCCTGTTATTGTTCCTAAGAGCTACAGCTTGATTTAATTGAGTAAACACAGATGAGTAGTACAGGGTATCTAAGACATTCCCTTGGACCAGCAGACAGGATTATTGAAGACATGTGCTTTTTTGGAGCATAGTACAATGCTAGCTGGGAAAGCCTAGGACATCTCAACTAGCCCTACAAGTTTAGACATATGACTCAAGATTTTTTTTTGCTGGTCATCTGAATGACTCTTTAGGTTCTGTTGGCCTAATGTCCATTCAAGACCTACAATTTGGCCTTTTATGTAATAGCATGATTATGACTGATACCTTATTTTGCAGGAGAAGGTGTCAGGAGACTGTCATCATCTAATCAGACCCAAGCTGTGAATAGCCCTGAAGAGCTATCAGGAGCAGAATATCGAAATACCTGAAAAAAAGTTGGAGAGAACTGAGAAACTAACTTAAAACCTTTACAGAAATCCCCAGATGGAGGAAAATTAAAAGAGGTGGGATTGTCATAGGATCATAGTATAATTCAGGTTGGAAGAGACCTCAGGATGTCTCTATTCCAATCTACTGTTCAAAACAGGGTCAGTTGTGAGATCAGATCATGCGGCTCTCCAGTTAAAAGTGTCCAGGGATGGACATTGCACAACCTTTCTGAGCAACCTACTCCATAGCTGGACTGTCCTCAGGGTGAAAAGGTTTTTCTTTACATCCAGTCTGAACACTCTTTGTTTCAACTTATACTCCTTGTCTCTCATCCTCCCATCACACAGCACTGTGAAGAGCCTGGCTTTGTCTTCTCAGTAACCTACCCATTGGTGCTGGAGGGGAGCTGTCAGGTCTGCTCCAAAGCCATCTTCTCCAGGCTGAACAAGCCCTGATACTTTGGCTTCTGCTCACTGGGCAAGTGGTCCAGCCCCTGAGTGTTGTGTTGCTGCTCTGCTGAACTAGTTCCAGTTTATTAGTGATGTTTTTGTATTGGAGGGCCAAAACTGCGGTATTCTAGATGTAGTCTAATGAGTCCTAAGTGCAGGGGGTGACTGTTTCCATCACTGCCAGCTGTGCTTCTGTTAACTGTGAGAGACTGAAAGAATTAATGTCTCAAACACTGTGGTGGGGCAAGTTCTGTGTAAGAAGGAACCTGCATAACAAGGAACTGGAGCCGATCAGCACATGACATCAGCAACGGGCCTTGGAAGGCATGACATGCTGTGCTGGAGGATGTGCAGTTCCCTGTTGTGATACGCTGAGCGGGGCAGCTCACCACGTATAGCCAAAGATCAAACTTGGGTCATGCCTGCAGGGAAGGAGAAGTTACTCCCCAAATGACCCCCAAGCCCACTGACCCATTTCCTGAAGGTTCTGGAAGCACAAAGCACCCATGCCACCTAATTAGCCTAATGCGTTTGAGTCCCTGCCCAAAGGAGGGGCAAGGAGATGATAAAAGGACATGAACTGAAGCCCTGCATGTGTGCGCCCACTGGAACTGGATGCCTAGGCTGGTTGGACCAATGCTGGACCCAGGACTGGTGACAACTTTCTCTTTTCTCTTTCTCTCTCTCTTTTTCTCATTCCCCCCGCCATAACCCCTACACCTCATCCCTCTAGACACAAACCGCTGACCAAGTCTGGGACTCGGAGCGGATCCAGCTGACCCCGGGCTCCTCTCTGAGAAGGAGTCCAGAAAGCAAGGGGGTCCGGTCTGAACCTCCTGACCCGACGGGAGGGCTCGCCTCACTCCCTGAACTGATCTATGGGTGGTTACTGCGGATTACATCATTTACTGAGATAGTTTCGTGCCAGTTCCTGTTGTGAGAAGCCTCGCTACCTACTGTTACACCTTCCAAGTTCAGGCTGATTCTGCCATAAATAAAACGTTCAACTGATCGTTTGGTGTTGCTTCACTTTAATTAAGCCCAAGGGAATTCCGAACTCACCATGAACCCTCCCTGGTCTGTCCAGCATGGGTTGTAACATTAACACAGCCAAGGACCTTTGTCACCAGGACACACCACTGGCTCGTGTTCTTTTCAGCAGAGTCTATTTCAGCAGAGCTGTTCCATAGGAAGACAGTCCTCAGCCTGTGTTGCTGCAAGGGTTATTAAGTCCCAAATACATGTCTTTGCATTTGTTTTGTTTCATGTCAAGAGGTTCCTATCAACACAGTCTTGCCTCTAGTCTGTCTAGGTCCTTTCAAACAGCCATTCTGCTCTCAAATATATCAACTTGTCCTCCGTAGTTTGGTGTCAAACTTGATGAGTCCGCTGTGTTGCCTTTTCTTCTGTTGCCTCCAGTGAAGATGGTATGTACAAGAGGTCTTGAGATAAACCCTTACAGGACTCCACTTGTTACTGGTCTCCAGGAATACTGCAGACCTTTAAACTCTACCTTCTGAGCCTACCCATCTAATCAATTTTTTACTCACCTAGCTGAACACCCGTTCAGACCATAAAGTCTCAAGTTGGATACATGGGAACATCGTGTTTAAAACCTCGCTAAAGTCAAGATGAATGACATCCACTGCTTTCCTCTCATTTACAAATTCATCCATTTTATCATAGAAGAGAAAGTTTTGGTAAATCCTTGCTGACAGTTCCCTGTTACTTCCGTGTGCTCAACCAAAAGTTTAGGTAGAGAAACAACTACTAGCTGTGCTACTTTGAACAGAAAAATTCTAGCCATTCAGCTCCAGGCACAAGCTGGACATGAAATCTCATTACAGGGCCTTGGAAATCATTGTGAAGAAGCCACTGTTGAGTACTTTCAAACAACTACAGTGAATATCATCAAGACTCCATCAGCAGGATGTTTTGTGTTCAGGAAAATAATTGCTGGTGGCAAAGATATCAGACAGGGATGAAAGTAACTTATAACCTAAGAGAACAGAGTCTGTCAACATCCTACAGCTTTTTTTTTTGCCTCTTTGAAGGGGTGCCCAACAGGGCAAAACCCAGACTTTATCCTGTATTGGTCAGATCACAAGGAAAAAATGCCTAACACTGGCAGCACAAACTGGGATTTTGTATCAAGAGAATTATGTTCTAATTTCAGTGAATCAATGACCTGATCAAATATTAAGAAGGCATATTCCTTGCCCAGGTACATCTGGGGCAAGTCAAAGAATTAAACTACTAGTCAGAAAATAATGCCCAGTTGTTAGTAGGATTGGAACAATAAGAAATTCTTCAAGATTACTGTAAATCAAAATAGAGGATTTTATGGCTCAAGAAATCCCATCTTGCTTCTGAGACAGAGAGAAATCAACAGTTGTATTTGTACCAAGAGAATGACGTGGTCATGTCAGCTAGTCCTTCAGTTTCCAAGAAGGAAACTATCCAAATGTAATTAGGATATTGAAAGTGAGTATGGCAAAATGTGGCTTTCTTGATATGATGCATGAGTGTAAGAAGCTACAAATCATTTAAGCATCATTTAAAAACTGCTACAGCAATTGGGAATTTGAATGCATGGTACCGGCCCTTGAATATTTGGAAAGCAATAAGAAAGCAAATCTAGCTATATGACAAAGGCAGGTGGCAAAGGTAGAACAAAGTTCTCTACATAGAAATGTTAAATGATGCAACTTCTCTGTCATTATATTATATAATGTATTTCAGGGATTGATGAATTGGAGAATGTAGACTGCACTTCTAGAATGTCAACCGGTGCCTGAACAAAAGACACAAAACCAAAAGCCAATAGAAGGAACATGTAACAATCTGCATGAACCTTGGACAAAGTGGCCAGCATTAGGCAGGCTTGGTCAGTATGTATGCAAATGCTGAAATGCCAGCAAACAGTTTTGTAATTAGCTTTCTTTAGCACAGAAACAAGTTGTAATAGCAAACACAGCCCCGCCCCCCCCCTTTTTTTTTTTTTATTACTAGCCAGCATACAGGGCATGAAACAAGAAGAATCTCAACAGGACATTGAGATCAGATTTCTCTGCTTTCAGAAAAGAACAAACTATAACTAAAATTAAAAGTCAGTCTCTGGAATTTCCAAAGACTGGTTTAAAAATAAACATGCAGAAAAAATATAATTAAATAAGAGCATATGCTGGTTTGTTTTTTTTTCCCCCTGTATACCAGTAGTCAGGTATTATTCATAGAACTTCCACGTTCTTCTCTGTGAGAAAAACAAGCCCTCAAATTATGCTAAGTATACAAAAATGATATCCTGCTTTTAGAAATAACAGAGGACATGATGTAACACTGAAAAATATAGCCTACAGCTTCCTCATTAGAATTTCATACTTCTACCTCAATCTTTAATTAGAATTTAAAGTTGAGATCTAAAGCACTAGTTAAAGCCAAATTACAGCTGGATTTCCTGACCTTTAGCTGAAGTGTCCCTTTCATCTGAAGGTTTGATAACTTTTTGCTTTTAAGAAAAGGAACAATTTGCTCTGGGTTAATGTGATTGTCCGCCTAGAGGCAAATTTTCAAAACATGTGTAGATGCAAATATTATGTGTAAGAATCGGCATTTCTACGGGCAAACTGACATTTACAAGTGCAAATTGGATGGCAGGAAATGGAGTTATCCAGTTTACACATTCAAAAGTTGTTTTGAGTTCACTTGGACAGTTATGTGGCATGGCACCAGGAAAGCATTCTGGGAAAGGTAGTTTACAGAGCATCCCCAGAAAAGTACACATTACGCAGCTTGAACTGATAAGGAAATAAATACAGATAATGTCTTTGTAGGTGAGAGGAAGAAGAAGTCAAAATTCTTTCAAGTTCACAAGAAGAAAAAGAATTATGCACTTACTGGAAACAGGACCATCAGGTCCCATATTGAATCAATGTTTATTGAAGAAGCCAAAAGGCCAAAACAAAGGCCAGGAATACTTTTTTTTGCAATGCAGAAAGAGCTGAAGAAGGAGTTTGTATTAATATAGCCTGTGGTTTATTTAAGAAATAATTTATCATAAAGTTCCTGAAATCCTGAAAGCAGAGGAACCATAAAAAAGGGCAAGTTTTGCCCAGATCATTTCTGTCCACCAGAGTAATGTTCTATGAGACGCCTTTAGAGCTTTGCTAACCTGAAAATAGTCAAGTTTCATCAGTTACAATGATTGCTGGCACTTATCTGCCCTAAATGTATACAAGTACATCAGTAATCTACATGTAAGGCACTCTCATGGCCTGTGTAACATAACTACTCCAAGAGGGGATAAATAGCCCTCTGGAGACTCCTCTTCCTTCCGATTGATAATAAAAACGGATTAAATTGGTAAGTTAGGCTTTTATGATTATGTTTAAAATTCAGATTATCTAACTACTAAACATCTAAGTCAGGCAGATGAATCCCACTCAAGTCTGCCTATAGACATCTGGAGAACAACATCTGCACCAGATGCTCCAGAATTCTGCTTTACCAGCAGAATGTGAAAGCTCTGGAGCCAGACTTTGCTACACCTGAAACCGTCGTAGAAGTCTGCTTGTACTGGCTTGAGGCATTGTCTAATATTATAGTAATTTTTGAGGTCAAAATGGGACTGTTATTTCCTTTTTTTTTTCTTTCTTTTTGTTTCTTTTTTGGTAAGTGAGTTATGTTTGTCTAGTATTACACCATTTGCTTTCTTTTTAGAAGGGTACAAGAAGAAAGAAGCCGGATTAAACCAATTTTCTCTGAACAGTGGTTCTTGCATCTCTGAAGTGTGTCTCCTGATATCTGCTAGAAACTTTGCAAGTTTTTCTATTTTTTTCCTCCTTTTTATTATACTGTTAACGTCTTTTACATTAGTGCAGATTAATTTAATGAGGTTATTCATGGTCACTATTCTTACTTGTAGAGGTATATCTTGATATATGCTGTAATAAAATATAATCCTATTTCTTTCAAAAAGAGTGCTCTGGTAAAAACCATGTTTCTGCTGTACCATTGTCAAAAAATTAACAATTACCCACACTGCAAAGAACTTGCTTTTTGTACTTTTGCCATTTCTTAACATATCTTTTTCTCACAGGCTGTAATACTTCTATTCTTAGTAATTTTAATCACTATATCCATGTCTGCTTTTTTTTAAAATTCCAGTCTGTTTTCCCAAGCAGTATTCTGAAACATACTCATTATGGATTTTTTTCACTAGCTTTTGTTTTTTACTATCCTACAGAAAGGACTTTCAACATTGCAAAGTATAGATATTATTGTCATGTTCTTTGCTATCTATGAAGGTCCATTTTGCACCCTCCTTTGTTGCGAGTACTACTACAGTGGTATCCTTCTGCTATAATTTACAACCTGTCTTTGCCTGATGGACTTTTGAGGGAAGTACCTCAAAAGTATATGTCATATCAACCAGGTAAAAAATACCTATGTGGTTACAGTCAAGTTTTTCACATAAAATTCTTGAGCTTCAGAGACCCAATGTAATGTGAACCTAAAATTAATTTATAACATCCCATTATCTGATCTACACTTTATCTACATTTGTATTTGCAGTCTTCAGTGTAAGGAATCTTTACACAAGAATGCATCTTCAGGGGTTTACCTAAAATGAATGGGTTGAGAACTCTTACTTATTATGTTGACTCTGGGCAGCATAGAGACCCTGGGAGCTTGTTTCAAATAGTTACCCTCAGATGAATTCTCCCTCCTTCTGCTTCCTGACCCTTTACAGTGCATCTCTAGGCAAAAGATTGATGGGACTGTATCTTCCTTCTGGGTTTGCGGTATTGCAGGCTTACAGTGATTCAAGACTTTTGTTTTTTTCCTTTCTTCTTTGTTGATTGCTTTAAGGTGGAATTATGAAAAAGGAACAAACCTCAAAACACATCTTTATTTTCACTTCTTCCTTGTGAAACAGCCATTTTCTTTTGCCATTTGTGAACACCTCCTAATTTTATGTAATAGCTAAAAGGTAACAGGTAAAAACTGTAAAAGGTAAAACTGTCAAAAGCAGATAGAAATTTAAAGGGAGATCTCAACTCTATCTAAATAATGCCACTTTGCTTTTATTCTTCAGCTCTTTTTTCTGCTGAGATGTCACTGTTAAGAGGTTCTAGAAGATTAGTATTTTATAAATCTGTGAAAAAAAATGTGTCCTTATCCCAAAAGAGGGGGGTTCTCCAGCTCATAGTAATGGATTTTGAAAACTGTATCTCTGGGTATGCTACCCATTGCAGACACAGGAAACAAACTTTTGTGTGCCCTTCTAGTAAGCACTTTTTCAGATTTAATGGTTCCTTAATTACATTCTGTTTCAGACTTGACAATTTTTTGTTTCTTCTTGCCTCCTGACATGCCCTCCAATTTCAAATTATTGTTCTTCTTTTGTTCCCAGAGATGTAAATGATGTTCTTTATGTCTTTTTCATTTGCTTCAGTTTTCTTTAATTTTAGCCTGCCTATCAGTGACAGTTTCATCAGTGCATCCTAGTTCAGGTTCTTGTTCTTTCTCCGGTGTGAACCACTACTGTTTTCTGGTTGCTCTTACCTTCTGCATCTACCATGTTTTAGCTTCATTATCTGACAGGATTTATTTGAAAAAGGATAAGGATTCAGGAAAGACCTTTTCTGCTTTCACGGTTTTGGCACCATGTCTCATTTTTCATTTGGCTGGAAAGTTTCTTCAGTCTTTCTTTAGGAAATAATTTCTCTTTATGCTTCTGAGAGGTTAGCTTGTGAAACTGTCCTTTGTTATATGTTGCCACAATGGCCTTAAGTCTGCTCTCTTACATCTCTTTGTTGCATGTCCATAGTGTCTCATCCTGCGGGATATCATCAGCCTTCAGAAACTTCTGCTAAAGGTAATAGAAACAAATTCCTATAAAGTATTTCCATCTTTTCAGAGACAGATGAAGTCAGAAATACCCTTTGCCAGTCCACAGAAGATGCTGTTCTCCGTACCCGCATCTGCTGAAAGTGTGTGGTTACAGGCATTTAAGTGCAACACACAGCTGCAATCTAGCCTGGAGGTCACCAAATTCTGCATAATCATCCACCCATTAGGATACTCTTATTTATAATTGCCACAGAAAGAAATAGTTTTCCCACAAAGGTCACAGAAGTGCTCATATTCAAACACAGCAATGAACTAAAGAGAATATAATAGCAAATTTATTTGGCAACAAACTTTCATTAATTTATGTGTCAAAATCTGGGGGAAAAAATCTTTTCTTTTCAAATAACATTAATTCAATCTTTCCAGCCTGTCTCCTCAATCTGCTTACCTTCCTCCAATTGCTAATCACAGTTCTTTTGTAGGCAGAATGTTATACCAGTTTGTATCTGATGTACCAGGAGCTAAGCAACTCAAGTAGATATGCATCTTCTGTACAACTGCAAAACCAGAGATAGAACTGTGTTCCTAGTGCCACTGAACTTTCAAGTTCATGGTGAGCTGCATGCTAACTTAATGTTATAAAGAGTTTACTTAGAATTAAACTCTGGTCTCTTTCCCCTTTACCATCATTCTAGCTCTGTGAGAAAAATCTGAGGGAGCTTGAATAACCATAAGTGATCAAGACTTTAAAACTTCTGTGCCCTCTGTTGAGTACTAGCCCTTCAACACTGATGTTCCATCAAGGGCCATTCTTAGCCTCACCTCACTTATCTTGCACTGATGGGATGCAGCGTAGGTTCTACATCTGCATTAGACAAGCTCATTAAAATTTGTGAAATGCTCAGAGAGTGAGCTAATAGAGGGCATGTAAGTATGCAGATAGACAGAAACACCTGCTAATTGCCTGGAAGAAGGCTGATTAGTCTAATTTGACAAAGTACAATTTATATGCTGTCAGACTTGTTCCTTTTCTGAGGTGACCAAAAGTGGTTGAACTACTTTGGTGCATCCTCTAGTCTTCAAAGTAGCTGGACACAGTGTTATGCTTAGGATATTCTTCCTGTTTCTGAGATCATGAATATTGTGCTTGGCTCAGTGTGTAAAAATCTGAGCTATAAAGCTAATTTTTATTTCATTTGTCAAGCTTAGTCTGAGGTATGTATTGCCCGTGATACTTACTTACACTTGTAAAATTATGTGCACTCTATCCGTTATGTGAGGTTTGATTTAAAGAGATTTGAACAGTTTGAGGTAGAGTAGCTATTTGGAGTGTAATTAAATTACCTCACTTTGCTTCCCTGGAAACCTCAATTAGGAGAGAGATATTTCTGTTGCAAATGAAGTGTGTTTTGTTGATATGTAGAAGAAAGAAGAACAAAGATGGAAGGAAAGCAGTTAGTGGTGTCTAATGATGGGGAGGGGAGCATGTAGCAGACACAACTGAGAATTCTCCATCAAGAAGAGGGTGTTAATGTCTCAAATAATGGCTGTAATACACATAATCCTTCAGGAATGACTATTATGGTTAATGTAATAAGAAATAAGTTAATAACACTTCAGTTCCTTCTAGCAATTCTGCTGTACTTACCTTATTTAACTGTCATATAATAGTGATGGGATGAGTCAGAGATTATGGTGTCAGATTGACGGTGAAGAGCTTCCTGTGGAAGGACTAGCATAAGAGGATCTTTGTCATAGATCAGGTCTCTTTCTTTTTTATTCTCTTAATACTAAAATGATTATTACTGTCATTGTAAGAGGCAAAGGGAAATTGTTATTCTTTAGGGAAGAGTCTTCTGAATTCTAGCAACTTGGTAACACAATATCATTTTGAGGAGGTACAGGAGGAATCCAAACATTTCATGCCATTCTGAAACTGGTAAGAGCTTCAGGCAAGACATTCAGTGGTCTTGAGCTAATTTCTTTATCTTTGTGTTCTCAAATTCTGCCATGTCTCTAGCAGAATAAGAAGTTTATAAGCTGAAGTAGTTGGTCTAGTTGAAATCTCTAGCTGCTGGTGGGACACCCACATATATAGTGATCAGCAAAATGTATGCGGTGATGACTGTAAGAAATGTGTCATTGCAATCTGACTTGTGTCTACACTGTGTGGTTAATGCAAGCTGAATTTTCTTCCTAACTCTGTGCCCTCTGCCACCCTCCTATGAGGATCTGGAAACCATCTCTAGAAAAGGGGAGACAAACTGGAGTTGAAGTGTGTGGAGAGATACACAAGCTGCTCTTATACTGTACTTTACTATCTGAGACCGGTGAGAATGCTTTGCTACCCTTCTGTCCTAATGTAAAACCAAATATGGCTTGCTTAACCCACACATAGCTTAAACTGACTGGTGGTTTCAATGAAAACAGTCTATGTTCATCAGCTGAATATTTAACATAGGGGTAAAACAGAAAGGAAATATCCCTAGACATAGTGGTTTACATTTTTCTGTTTGGCTTGAAACTGGAATAGCATGTAGCAAAGCCTCACATTGGTCCAGATGTAAAGTACATTCCAGTGTGGATGCATCAGCAGCAGACAAGCCCTAATGTATCTGCATATAGATTGCCCTCTCTGTCTAGTCCAGTACTGCACCCACTCTGCAGATCATGGCAAAACTTCTGGTTTCACCAGACTCAGGATTCAATTTTATTCTTGCTATCTGGCCTTAGTGAGAGTCAGCCCTCAAATACTTGAGGTACTTGGAAAAATGCTCTGTAAATTGCTATCTAGCTTTATTATGATCAGACCCAAATGCCAGAACATCAGTAGCAAATGGATCAGAATTGAGAGTTTATCAGATTTAGTTTTACAATGCAAAAAAATTCTGATGGCTCTAAGAATAATGACGCATCCTGGTTACACTGGATGCCTAGGCATCTCTTTCTTATAATCCAAATACATACAAACTGGTGACTGCTACATATACAAACTGGTAACTGCTTGGTTACTTCTTTATTACTATTTTTAATGCCTCACAAACACAAAATATATTTGAGCTCTGAAACAAAATCATTGCACTTTTAAGATTGTCAGGGCAAGCCCAAATTGAGAGACAAAGACATGGGTTTCAAAGGCTCCAGCAAGCCTTCAAAGAGGCTGAGCTCTGCCTGCTAGTCATTTTTCTAACAAGGACAGCCATAGACATAATATTTGCAAAATATTTTCCCCTTTGAATGCATAGCAGTGTAACGCTGACAAAGATATCTTTTATGACTTCAGACTCTCTATATTGATAATGTAGCAAATTAATGAATTTTTTTTTTTGATTGCACTGTCACAGTTAAGATAATGTCAGAATTTATTTTTTTCAAATGCCTTTTGATTTGAGCAAATCATCCATAGTAAAATTGCTCTAGGTTGAAACACAAGCATGCTTGAGGAAGCTACGAATTAGGAAGTCAAATGTGTTACAGTAGAGGTCCTTAACTATAGGGTGTGTTAATATGATAATTGTAAGATTCAGACAGTGAACTACCTGAAGACTGTTAATTAACTTGAAATTCTGTTGTTGCCTTTGTTTCATAGCCATTATAGACTATTACGTCTGTGTATTGTCATGAGTAGAGAAGTTTTCTCTTGAATTGTAGAATACCCATTAGTGTTACAGTGTAAAAAGTAATGTGTATTTTTAAATGACGAATGTACTTACATAGGCTCTCAGGGAACAAATTCAAGAGTTTATTTAAGTTGTCAGTAAAAGAATTACTTTATCAAACCAGGTCCAGGGTTTTTTTGTGTGTTTTTGGCAGGACTAGGTGTATAAAACAAGATCGTGATCTACTGTGATCATGATACAATTTGGAAGGAGTTTATTATCCTCCATGCTGAGCTTGCTTTGTTTACTTGGGCCCTCATTTGTGTGCTGGACAGTGTTTTCAAATCTTGAATATTTTTAGCTCTGATGGTCAGCTTAGAAAGACAACCTTCTGTCCCCCAGAATATACCCTTCACATAGCACAGAAGAAACTTTCTCTCTTTTGACCCCTCCCCAAGTCTTTTACAAAATGATTATAAAGCTAAGGATAACAGACATACATAAAACTCCATTTAACCGTTGCACAGGTTATGATAAAAGCCAGGCTATTTGCTTTGTTCCCCTTAAATCCTTCCAGAATGCTGCTGTGAAAGTCAGTTTTATCTCCTGAAGCTCAGGCCATGAAACTCCCCAATTAAAATTCTTTCACTGCTTACCATCCCTTTAGTCGTGTTCAAGGTCCTTGTCTTCCCCATCAAGGCTGTACTTTCATTTCTGCTTAGTGTACTTCTTTTCTTGACTGCACACAAGATTCCCACCTAGGTGCTGCTTTCAAACCCTCCTTCTACTTTTATCTTTGTATTTTGTTCCTGCCTGCCTAAGTTGGAATTGCAGCTGAAATTCTTCTTCGGCAGAGACACCTACAGCGCCTGTGCGTCAGCCGCTCCTCCGCCGTGCCATCCACCCTTGCCTGCCCATGCCTCTGATGGTAAGTGTTTTACAGCCCCTTGCTTTTGCCATGGAGGATACGTGGGGGACTTTGAGAGCTGGAAGCACAATTCTCTGCAGCTTAATTTAAGAAGACAGGCTCTGTGGTTGGGAGCGAGAATTTCTCACATTCCCTTTGGATTGAGTTTAGGAAAAGATCATAGCACAAAAAGACTGGTGGATTACACAGAGACCGCTTTAACTTCCATCAGCTATGCCATCCTCAGTGGTCCAGAGCACTGTGTGAAACCTTGAAGGAATGAGGTTTCAAAGTTCTGGGGTTTTTATGCAGTTTTAACAGCAAATATTCATCATTACCCCATCTTCATTTAAAAAAAAAAAAAAAGAAAGAAATCTTCAATTAAAATAGTCAATTTGCTTCAGTGAAATGTAGGTGGTTGGTGGTTTGCTGGAGCCTCAGATCAGGATGTAGCTTGCATATATTCCATATGTGGCATAATTTCAAAGAGAAACTATGTGAATTGAAGATGAAAGTTTGTGTTTTAAATGTCTGTCCTGTGCTTGCTATGTGTTGAAATAGGAGATATAAAGAGATTAATACGATGACATTGGAAGGAAAAAAAACAGTTTGGTTTGCTGGCTTACATTGAATTTATATTGTTGTACTTGAAGGGTAATTTTGAGTTTTCAGGCCATGTTACAGCCAGCTGATCCACCTATATATACATACATATGGACATAGGAGAAACATGTACAAATTAAAGACTAGATATCATCAGGTTAAAGTAGCAGGTTTGATCCTAAGTGGAAATAAAATCTACTCATTGCCTTTAATTTAAAATTACATAAGTGGGGCAGATGCAAACTCTGCCTGCTGTGAAGAAATTGAAGAAAATTGTCCAATAAAATGAAGTTTTTCACTTGCTTACTGCAAAGTTTTAGGAATCTGGAAAACATGCATGAGGAACTGGAATTCCTTATTAATTAGAAGAAAGTTGGTACAAGTGGTATTGCTGGAATCTGGAGAGGTGATGTGAGTGATTAGAATGTTCAGATTATAAACTGCAATTTGTTCAGCAAAGCCTGAGAGAATGGGGAAATGAATAAAAGTCATCAGTTTGTACATGGGAACAAGATCATGGCTTGACTTTAATATGCAAGATAGTTTCAAGCAATAACCTGCTCACATAAAACTACTTCGCTTTTCAGAAGGTTTAATTTTGCAGAATTAAGCAAAATGCTAAGTAAAAGGTTGAAAAATAAAACCAGAAAAATACAAACAACAAAGTGCATTATTTAAAATGAATCTTTGTATAGACAAAACAGGGTATTTCCATGGCCAAGGAGAACTACTTTGATTAAAGTCTACCTTACTGTCAGAGACCAAGAAAAGGTGACTTAAGGAGATCCATAGTTTGTCTATCTTTGTTCTGAATATATCTGAGTATATCAAGGAAATCAAAGAGGTCTTTTATTATGCCAATTAAAAACAAATGAGAAAAACAAGAAACGTGATTGGGTAAATGTAACATTTAGTCTGAGAGCAATCCAGAGGAAAAAAAATTAAAAAGCTTCAATGGGATTAAACTGATTGAGGAATAAAGTACATGGATATAATTATGTGCTAATACATTTTTATGGAAAATGGATCTTGTCAAACTTTATTTCATTCCTCAATGCTAGTAAAAATTTTGTTGATAAAGTTAGAAGTATATATCTAATAATATTAGACATTTATCAGATGTTTGACAGCATGACATTCTGATTCAAAAATTAATGCTATATAATATCAATGTAGCACACAATATATGAATTAAGGAACGAATGAACAGTACTTCTCAAAAAAGTAATTTCAAATGGGGAAACATCCTTGAACTCCTTCTCAATGGAGTTCTCTAGGAAAATCCAATTGCCTTTTAATACCTTTATCTGTGGCAAATATGAAAAACAAGCACTCCTAAGACAGATGTTAACTATGTCCTCTCCAGTTAATGATTCTTGAACTGTTTAGAAGTTGCACACTTGGATTGTCGTCACGCTATAGGGATTGATAATTTTTTGTGTGCGTGTGTATGTTTCCTTCAGTTTTAATCAACATAAGAGCTGTACTGCGTACTATCAGGCTAATAATTTTATTGCATGAAAGTGAAGATACATAAGTCCATGACATCACAAAGGTGAGTTAATGGATGCCGTAGCACTGCATAGGACAAAGTAGCCAGTTGCGGTGCAGTTTCATCTGTGCCACCTCTTGGGACTGCTTTCTAGGGCAAACTTTCCAGAATCACACCCACGTTTTGCTTTGGAGGTAACTCACTAGTTTACTCCAGAAAGATCCTAGCAGCACATTAAACTTTAACTACAATGGATGACTGAAAGCCCAATATATACCTACTCAATAAGTAGGGGCTCTGTCTTGGAAAGGGGCATCCTCAAAATGCTTTTAAAGGTGATTGTGGTGGGTTGACCCTGGCTGGACGCCAGGTGCCCACCAAAGCCGCTCTATCACTGCCCTCCTCAGCCAGACAGGGGAGAGAAAAAAGAACGAAAGGCTCGTGGGTCGAGATAAGGACAGGGAGAGATCACTTACCAATTACTGCCATGGGCAAAACAGACTCAGCTTGGAGAAATTAATTTAATTTATTACCAATCAAATCAGAGCAGAGTAATGAGAAATAAGAACTAAATCTTAAAACACCTTCCCCCACCCCTCCCTCCTTCACAGCTTAACTCCTCTCCCAATTTTCTCTACCAGCAGCGCAGGGGGACGGGGAATGGGGGTTTGGGTCAGTTCCTCACATGTTGTCTCTGCCGCTCCTTCCTCCTCAGGGGGAGGAGGACTCCTCACTCCTCCCCTGCTCCAGTGTGTGGCCTCTCCCACGGGAGACAGTCCTCCACAAACTTCTCCAACGTGGCCCCTTCCCATGGGCTGCAGTCTTTCACAAACTGCTTTCACAAATGAGTGAAATTAGTGCCAGATTTCTACATAGACTTGTGATGTCATGGTTCTTAAAGGTGGTTGAAAAATTGGACTGGGTACAGCAAGTAAGAAAAAATAGAACAACGATGACTTTCAAGTTATTCAAGCTGGAGAAAATGTCCTATATTGTAAAACTTAAAAAATATTGTCTATTTGTGTTAGCAGAGACAAGACTGAAAGGTGCCTTGAACACAATGTTTAAGCACCTTTGCAGAGAGAAAGTACTAAATGCCAGAGAGCTCTGTGGTCTGCTTGGCAAAGGAGGAACAAGAATCACTGGATAAAAGGTGTAGCTAGAAAATTTCAAATAAGATGATATAAACATTTTCTAAAATGAAAGGAATTAACCACTGGAAAAATATTAAAAGAAGTAAATGTATATTTATGTCTTTTTCTTTACAGACTTCTCAGTGGAGTCACAATCATACTATTTTTTTCAGACTTTGTTTTTTTCTTGTTTGTCCCTGTTGACTTTTAGGTGATAATGTAAAAGAGAAGTTGAGTTGCAGTATATGAAGACTTCTAAATACTCTATCAGAAATACATCAAATAAATATAAACCAAACTAAAATGCATTTCTCAAACCTGTTTATGCAACTAAAATAATGCTCAGATGATTGATGTAATTTCTAGGTATTTCAGGCCATAAAACTCCAAGTACTCTGTTAAGGACATGAAGATCTTGTTGCTTAGCTGTTAAGAGAGTTGACTTTTCAGTCCTTTAAGACTAAAAATCCCATTTATATCATTGGAAATTTGCAAATAGTATTTATGAGAGATGTCCATGTAAATGCATAACCATTTAATATGTCATATAATATAATATAATATATAATAATAACGTAGCCATTTAATATGAGACACTGTTTTGGACAGAGTTCCTTTTAATGTCAGGTGTCTGAGAGGTTCTGTAGAGGATACTGTGTTTATGTAGATGTAGTGGATTTTGGCTTAGCTAGCACTAATCTAAGTTGAAGTGTAAACTCTTGACTGGGGCTGCTGGTCAGTGTGAAAATTGGTTTAATGGTTTATATTTTTCCTATAGAAGGACAGAATAAGGAACTACACCTACTGTATCATTCTGCATTTAAAATGTCAAACATGGGGACAGGGTAGATTGTCCAGTATTTCCAGAGAAATATATGAATTACGCCAGGTGAGAGAAAAGCTCATAGACTACCAGGTGCCTAAATCAGACACAGTATCCTAATCCTCAGCATACATGAGTCATAGCATTTCTGGCCTGGCAGCAATTTTTCTTTTAATAATTCTATGGAGTTAATGATGATATCAAATGGCAGAAAAACAGCTGGATTACAGAAGGCTTTAAAACCAATTTTTTAAAGAAAGAATAATCTGAAAAGAAACCCCAGAGGTAAAAGGGAAATACAATAAATTGCTTCAGCAACAACAGTAAGTTAACCTTTTGTATGCTATTTGAAAGCATTCAAATTCAGTTCCAGCATTAAGGCTAAACTCACTTCTAAGAAATAGAGGAACAAGGATTTGGAATAGCTTTCTAGCAGTAGCAGTGTGAAACAAACTCCTAATTATTCTTAAAATTGGTTATTTTTTGAATGGATTGTATGTGACAATTATCTGTGATAGCAAAGATCTGAAATTGTTAAGCCAGGAAGCCCTGTCCAATTCCATGTGTTTGTCCCATAAAGTAAAATATGAGGTAGAGGGAAACAGTATTATGTCCGAGAGTGGCTTTATGCTTCTATTCACAAAGATTAAAGAAGAAGAAAAGGAAGAAAAGTGTGTTTATCTGGCTTGTTCACAGAGATTAAATTACCCTGATATATGAAGTGATGTCAGCTCTGTAGTTTCACATAGGAAAAACAACATGTTTGAAACTCTCTTGTACAGAGCTCTTAACTTTATTGATTAATACTGAATTTCTTCGATTTCAAACTGTTTCAGAACTGCACATTCTGGTACTTTTGTTTATAACACTGAATCTTGCTAAGGTTTTATGACCCTTTGCAGAGGAATTTTCAATACTTATTTAATAGAACACTGAAGCTAGCTTTCGAGAAGAAATACTCCACACAAATAATTTCACTGTGAATCTTTTGAAGTAAGATTTATACACTTCATAAAAATGTGTACACAGGGTAACATAACAGAGACTGTTTCTAATTGCTCATTGAAATCAGCATGGGCCCATAACTATGGGCTGCAGGGCTCCAGCTCTTGACTTTTTAATCTCTTTCCTAAAGGTATCCATTTCTCATTGGAGGTGAGAGATGAATGTGTAGCTGCTAAGTGTGAGGAGGATGGTAATGGAAATCAGTAGTGTTAATTAAATTACAAGAATTAACATATCCAGTATTTCTTGCTCCTCTAAGCTTTTGCAACTGATAATGAGAGTGAAGAGTGTTTTATGATCCCCTCCTTCTCACAGAACAATCTATATCCAAAATCTTTGCCAAGATACAGTTGAAATTTTGACTAATTGTTCATTTGTTTTGGTCTCCTCCTTCTCTTTCAACAGAATCAGTAGTTTAGAAAACACAGACTGAAAACCAAACAAAACCCAACAAACCCCTTTTTATTCATATTAGCGGGATCGAACTTGGACCCTGCACTTTTAGGTTGTAATAAAACATCATTCCAGTCCCCAGAACAACAGAGGATTAGTGAAAAACTTGTTCAAAATGAGCAGAAAACAGATGTGGTTTGGGTTGGTTGGTTGGTTTGTTTGTTTGGGGGTTTTCTTGGTATGACATTTGTTGTGGGTTTGGGCTTTGGGGTTTTTTTTTTGGTCACTGTTTTGCCTGCTTAATATTGTATCAGTGGTTGCAAAGTTGGTCAAGTTTGGACAAAAAATTCTTTTTTGCAATACTCTAGAAGTAACAATTGCTGAAAATTACATTGAATGTGTTCAAATTGAAATATTTATGAATAGGAGATTGACAGGTAAAACAGGCTGACGGTAATTAGCTACAGCAAACATATTTTTCTACCTTATTTTGTCCTCAGTTCAGCAATACACTTAAGGCACCATTTAAAGCTCACTGCAAATGGGGTCTCACCTACCTGGGCATATTGCATTGTTTCACTACTAGGGTACTTGGTGAAATTGAGCTCATATTTGTAACAACATTTTGCATTTTATTTAAGGTTAAACAGACAAACAAAAAGAGAATCCGAAATTCTAGGTCTTATTGATTTCTCTTCACACAGCAAATTACATCTACTTTTTAGTTAGCATATGTTCCTCCATCTGCTTCGATTTGACTTTTCTTATTGAGGTTAATTATTGTTTTCCATCATGGTTGGGGTTTTGATTTGTCCTTTTTTAATCAATCATCTAACTGAGGCAGCTTTTACATTTTAGAATAACAAATTTACACATTTATAAACACACAACTGAACCTTTTGTCAGTGATCATACAGCAGGATTTAATATTGTATAAAACTATAATGGTCTTTGGTAAATTGTAATTTTGATAAAGTTTCAGTCTTTCACTGAATTCTGTTGGCAGGAAATTTGCAAGGACAAGTTTCCCACTGAAGTTAGTGGGATACTGTAGAGAGGAGAGGATTGAAATAACAGGTGCAAAACCACTTTTGGTACATAAGCTTTTGTAACCAAACCAATAGTCCTTACTCCTTGGAAAATTCCAGCACATTTCAAGAAGACCAGCAGCATCTGAGTCACTGTGTGACCTGTTATTCAAAGACACTGTATTAAAAAAAATAAAAACAATAATAAAAAAAAATCAGTAGGTGAAAATTTAGAGATGTATTAAATCCCAAATCATATACAAGTAACCTTCAATGTTTTAAAAAGTCCGTCTTCTTTCTCATGGTATATATTAAAAACAGCTATGGTTGATAAACCATATAATAAAAGATAGATATTTTTAAAAAATCTAGTACGAGTAGTTCATGTGCAGTTTCAAGCCAAATGCAACAGTTTGTAGATAATAATCTGTTTGTGATATGAAGAAGTACAGTCATTAGGTAAAGGATTTTTTTTTCTTGCTACTCATGGCAAATTTCTATTCTTGACAGCAATCAATCTTCCAGAAACAAGCACTCATTCTCTCAGCTCTTTTAGGACCAATGTGAAATGAGAGTTGACACAGGAAACATAAAAGCACAATGATAATTACATTTTATCCATCCTTTCTTCCTCTTTCTTAAACCTTTCTGGGGCTTTACATTTTCAGCAAAATCTTTTCTGGCTCACCTTGAAGCACTGTTTTTCCATCTCATTCATGAGTGTTATCTTCTCTGCTGTTCTCACAGCATAAATACATGCATTTCAAACATTTACCTAAAGCTCGTCTTCTGACTTATGACTGTTATCATTTTTATGCCACAATACATTATTTTTTTTTCCCAAACAATAAACTTGCTCCACTTGTGGAATCACTTATTTGTCCTTCAGTAAGTTTTTCTTCATTCACTTGGGAATTGAATTATTCCCATTGTTACAAGATATTTACTCATATCATTCCTTGAAATGATGCTAATGTGAATTCTATCTGGTGGTATACTAGTGTTGTAGGCATTAAGCTGGGAACGCTAACAGGAGGCAGATAATTGGATATATGTACCTGAGTGCAAGTACTCAAAACTGAACTTCTGAACTACCAAAAAGGAACCCACTGTTTGCTAGATGTAACTGGTATGGGCTGGTTGCAAATTTTTGTAACACCTGAACTAAACAGACTTAGCACATCCCAAAGCCTTCGGTTAATAAAAAGACATGAGAGAGAACCACCAATTAGGAAGCTGATCAGGTGTTGTGCTTTTGCACACAGAGTGTTTAGTTAGGGAAACTGGGGGCTTAGGATGCCAGAGAGAATGGCTGGTGTTGAAAAAAAGGGGTTCACAAACAAAAGAAATGGCCTTGGAAAGAAGTGGCCTCAGAAAGGTGGTGGCGAAGATCTTGGTTTTGCTCTGGCTGGAGGAAAGATCTTGAAAGTGAGGAAAGATCCCAGAGATCACAGAGGTGCGTGAAGATGAAAGCTGGGAGACCCCAGGGAGGCACCCAGGCCAGTGACACCCCAGACTGGGAACTGAGCAGAGGCATGGCATGAACTGATGTGACTTGCTGCCCAACTCTCCCAGCCCAGCAATGACCTCCCTGCAGGGAAAAGAAGCTGAGTCCTACTGAACACAATGCTGTGCGCTAGTAAGTGTCGGAGGTAATCAAGTAGCTCTAATCTCATTGTTTTTTAAACAAATCATGGTATCCAGATCCACTAGTCTGTCTCTCGTGAGACAAGAGTGCAGGAGACAAGAGACTCAGAGTGCAGGATATCCAAAATTAGTGAGTAAACGGTCCAGAAATCAGATTTTCAACATGCAATTTCTATTAGACTTTCACCCATGCAGGTAGACGACCTATATTATTAAATAGAAAGAGACAAACATCCATATATTCCTAAAATTAGGCACCTAGTTAGGTAAAACTACACTCTGGATTTATCCCAAACCAACTACTTTTCTCTACAGGATGGGTCTGTTCCATGATCTCACCAGGCACAGAGGTGAGGTTGACTTACCAATAGTTCCCAGAATCCTCCTTTTTACCCTTTTGAAAAATGGGTGTGGTGTTTCCCCTTTTTGCAGCCACTGGGGACTTTGCCTGACTGCCATGACTTTTCAAACATGAAGGAGAGTGGTTTGGCAACTGCATCAGCCAATTCCCTCAGGACTCTGGGGTGCATCTCGTCAGGTCCCATGGGCTTGCTTATGTTCAGGTTCCTCAGATGATCGTGAACCTGATCTTCTCCTACAATAAGTGGGAGTTCATTCCCCCAGACCCTGCTTTGAGATTCAGGGACTTCAGAGATGTGGGAGGAGCACCCACCAGTGAAAACTGAGGCAAAAAAGTTGTTGAGTACTTCAAACTTCTTCTTGCCAGTTGTCACCAGATCTGATCTCATTTATTGGGGGTGTGTGTGTACAATTTCTTTTGTCTTTCTTTTCTGATTAACGTACCTGTAGAAGCCCTTCTTATTATTCTTCACATCCCTTGCCAAATTTAGCTGTCGCTGTGCCTTAGCTTTCCTGATCCTGTCCCTACACTCCCAGGCAGTATCTCTGTATTCTTCCCAGGTTGTGTGTCCCTGCTTTCACTGCCTACTCCTTTCCCTCTTGTGTTTCAGTTTGACCAGGAGGTCCTTACTCAGCCAAATATGCAGGTTTTGCTTTTGAAAGTGAATCTCTTGCCATCCCTACACGTCATGCCTTGGTTAGCACCAGAGGGTTAATCTCGGAACACATGAAGCTCTTTCCTCCTGGGAGAAAGTACAATGGAAGTTAAGTGGCAGGAGAGCACCCAACAGGCCCTACCTGCTGATGTGCATTCAGCCTGTAGGAGACACTACCTTCACTCTGAAGTAAACCCCTCAAAATATTCACTGAGTCAAAGTCAAGTTCTTCCCAGCAGCTCCTTGACTCTTCAGCTTCTGTCCCTTAGCACCAGTGTTGTAATGTGGGCATACCCCATAAAGTACCTTAGTGGTGAACTTGCCTTTTATTGGCTTTGTGTTTGCTCCTCTCTCTTCCTTCCCAAGTTCACAATATTTATTTTTGTTGTATGGTGTATTGATATAGGAAATGATTTCTGACTGCAATAACACAAAATTCATTAAAAAAACCCCACAGTGTAGGATTATTTCTATTTATTGTCTCTCCTGTAGAAACTAGAGAGGCAGCTGTGACCAGGAATCCCCTTTATAAGGCAATGTGCCCCATATATTTGGGACCTGGGCAAGACATTTACTCATATTTTGGATATTGCCAAAAACAGATCATGAAACACCAAGGTGGATAAAATAAATCCTGGAGGGGGGGGAGATATTACGAAACATCATTATAATCTGCATTTTACAGAGGGGACACTGAGGCATAGAGAGCATAAGCATAGTAACCAGAAGGACATGGATCATTCACACATACACATACACAGAGACAAAGAACAGATTTATGGTATTTTGTGTGTGCCTTAGCAACAGGATCATGGAAAACAGGAACGATGGCTGTTCTGTCAGTATAGGTCTCTGTTGGGTTAATGAGCTCTCTTAAAAATTTAGATTTTTTTATATCTATACATTTGCACCATCACAGTGAGAGTGGCAGGACTATATCAATCACACTAAATAGACAAAATCACATGGTTAAACTTTGTCTATTAAATTCCATTTCTTTAGTTTCAAGTTGATGGTAGTATCAGCTTTGCACCTGGTCTCCTGCATAATAACTGCAGGAAAAATATTATACCAACAAATGTGCCTACAAAAAAAAGAATGTCTGACCAAGGTAAACTGAGAACCTGGCTATTAGGACTCCTCACTGTGTAAAACCAAACACAATCACTTAAAAAAAAAAAAAAAAAAAAAAAAAAGATATAGCGAGCTAAAACTGACAGATTAAATACTGTAGCAAAAATCTACCAAAATTAGAATTTTTTTTTTTTTTTTAGTTATAAGAAAGGAAGAAAAGTAAATTTTGTAAGAGGTAATATGCTTTAAAGTAAAGCTTGAGAAGATGAGGGGGGTTTTGACAAATTTTTTTTTGGCAGAAATTCTCAATCAATTTAAATATTTCCATTGAGAACACCGGTTACAGAGAAGAAGAAATGGTCTTAAGAATTCTTACTGAAATGAGAGAAAGAGAAAGCTAGAGTGGACCATATGTGTCTGTCCCAAAGGTCTACTTTTGTCACGGGACATATTTTAAACCTTGCAGTGATTATATTTTAATATAATACCTATGCAAAGTAAAGCAGGGAAAACTGAAAGACATTTATTTCTCTCTGTTACTCCCTCTAGCAGCTTTCTGGTCAGGGTGCTGGTCCAGCATGGGAGAAGTGCAGAATGAATGAAGATGAGAACTTGAGTCTTTCCCATCTCGAATGAAAAATTCATCAGTTTTGAGCTGTGCAGGAGATGTTATGGGTTTAGATGGGGGAGAAGGAAAGAAAGTCTCTGCTTATGTATATGGAAAGAGTTTTGTAACATTTGGGGGTTGAAAACTGGTATACAGAACTGTAAGGAACAGTAATGAAAGCATTTTTGTGACTATATTTACCTCATACAAGTTTGACTTGAAGTCATTACAGTTTATAGTTTTATATGGTACTTTATACACTTATTTCCTACTAACTGAAAAAGCAGCTCTCCCTTCCTCAAAACCAACCAAACAAAATCAAACACAAAAAAAGCCATCATCCAAAATGCAAACCCAAATTGCACCAAACCTAAATGTTTAAGAACTTTAGGGAAAGAATTGACTGAGTTTTCCTATGTACACTGAAGTCAGCTCTAAAAGTCTGTTGGCATTTTACTTATTCTTTGAGTAACTGACTAAAGGATATGGGATCATTCACAAATGCTCCCACTAAACACAAGAAAAGCAGAAACTCCCTGAAAAATGTTAGAAAAATTTCTTACTTTCAGTATTTTTAAGAATCTGTTAATCTCTTCCTCTCACTTTTTCCACCTACTCAAAGTTGGAGGTTGTAATCTGTGGTTTAGCCCCAACCTCTAAAATAGCATCTGGGAATGAATAAACTAAAGCAGTCCATCTCTTGCTACTGAGACTGTCAAGGGCATATTTGAAAAAAGCAAACAGGAGAAAAACAAGCATCAGACCTGCAACAATCTTGACAGCATACTACAACTCTGATAGGCAGCCTGTGCAGAGGGGAGAGTACAAAGACAGTTACAAATGGCAAGGTGCACATTTATGAATACCAATAAAATTCCCCTTCTGCTCTATCATCTCTTTAAGGTGCTGTTTTTCAAATAACCATTTTAGAAGCAGCTTTATAATTGCTTTCACTTTAAATACCTAAATTAAATATACATATATAAAGTAAGGAACATTTGTCTTGCACCTTTTTCAGAAGCGTGGCACTTTTTAAAGTAGCATTGCTGATTTATAAGCAATGTGACTGATTTTAAGTCATATCTGTGATTTATAAGTCAGGACTCCATATACTCTGGGTATTAAGATCTATTTTATGAAACCCAGTTTATTTGTTAAAAAAGACTGATTTACTAGGCAGATTTATTAATCATGGCTTGGAAATTTAAACTAAAGTCTTGGTTTAAAGTCTTATATTTATAAATTAGATTCTTAAATCAAATTCCAATTTATACATAATGGGATTGGTTCTAGAGATGTGCAAATAGTAATATATCCAATCCCACTACTACCTGAAGAAAACAACGATCCTGCTTTCACAATTAATTTGGTTATTCACATTGATGAAAAAATCCTATCGTTAATCAGATGGACACTATTTGGAAAGTACTCCATATCAAGGAGCCAGGCAGAAAGAAATACTGACTTTCAGGCAGGAAATGAATAGCGTAATCTGAAATATTGTAATAATCAGATTTTGAACTCTGCTTTTTCACAGTTTTCAAGCTGCTGAGTCCGTGCCCCACTGGGATTCTTATTACCACTCCAGCAAGAGAGACGGCTTTCATTTTCTGTCATTTGTCCCTTTCATATTCTGAAAGAAAATACAGAAGTGATATTAAATTCACCCTTCCCAACTTCCACTCCTAATAATTATTCACTTTTTTTCATGAAGTTTTATATGTTCATATTTCTTTCATGCCCAGAAATGCCAAACCTCTAGAAGGAAAGACATACCAAGTGCTTGAAAAGTGCAAACAGCAATGACTAAGATGGTGTATATTTGAACATTTTACTTTTTAGTCAAACTCATCTATCTGAAGCAAATTAATAAAATTCTAGAAATACTTTTCTGCCTCGTTATGCCTAGCCATGGCTTGAAGTGTCAGGTTTAGATAAGCTGAAAGCAATATGGCTGAAAGGTACATTTTCTAATCAACTTCCTGAATAATCTTTGACTCCAGACATAGCAATATATATAATCAATATATGAAACCTACTGTAGCAATTTGTCCGATACATTGAAAGTTGGTCTTATAATTCTTTAGCAGTGTCTTGCTATGTTAACCTTGACCTGCTACTTCCTCTTAAGTTCCCTAGTTGTGAAGGCACATTGACTTGAAGTAAAAAAAAAAAAATCAAAAAAAAATCCATCCTTGAGCTTGACAGAGGAAGCCTTGAGATGTTTCTGTGAGCTTGTTCTATACACTCTGCATATATAGTTTCTTTCTGAATTTATGGTGACACGGTTCATAAAACCTTGTTGGCCTACTTATATCCACGGGACTAAACAGAAATCTACAATCAGTGTGAAGGCTGTGTGTCATGCATCAAAATCGGAGATAAAAACTTCTTAAAATACTGGGAATCAGACTGCTTTTCATTTTGCTTTGTAGACAGACTTGATACACAGAAGGATAAAATGCCTTCTGTTGTGATGCTTCCCTCAGATACTTTGTACCTGGTGCCAAATAGAAAAGCATAAGTAGGTAATGTCCTAGGGACTGATTGACTGGGGACAGTTTGAGTGGCAGAGCAGACTCCTTCTCAACCCACCCTCTCTCAAGACATCCTTCAGTGGAGCATGCTTTCCTTTTGTGTTTGTCCAGGTTCTTTCTCCTTTCTCTGCAGAAATCCCGACACATCTGTTCAACAGCCCCACCTCCAGCTGAGAAGAAGGTAGTGATGGATTGCAGAATCCTGTTCCACATTCTGTTAATCTTGGCATTACCTTCCTCTTCACATTCGAAGTACAGTAACTGCAGGTTCCTTTTGTTCCACCATTTCGTCCTCTTGTAGTATAAAACAAAATTGGACTACTTTGGTTTGACTTGAACTAGCAGTAAGGCCCTTGAATCACTCTTTTTAGAGATGAGCTGTCGAAGTGTACTGCAGCCTAAGTAGGAGGCAATACAGGGGCATAGAGATGAACATACCCTCTTTAGAAGTTCAGAATTTGGGTTGCAAGTACACACGTGAGACTTAGGGCAAAATTTGGTCGGCCATGTCTTGTGAAACATGTTATGAATGTTTTCAGGAACACTTCCCTCTGACACCTGCAAAATGAAAATGAAACTACCTTTGAAAGACGAATATGCAATTGATTTCGGACAGCACATAGTTCAAGTTATTCAGTTTTCCACTGGCAGTAAATAAAAAGTTATAGAAGAACTGGCTCAAATCTCAGCTTTCTCCATAACTCATCTGCAAACTCCAGTACAAAAAGAACTCTCATACTTCTTCAGCTTTTAAAAGTCGCCTAATAGCTCCTTTTCTCAAATGAGCTGTTCTTTATTTAAAAGTGTCTTGGAACTGGTGATATTTGGAGATGTGGTGGTGACCTCCTGAGTCATTGTGAAGAGGCAGAACATTTTGCCTGACTGATGCAGAGTTCTGAACATATTAGCAGTCTGACAGTCCTCTCACAGTAGTAAGATTTCTACTGGCATTCTGAAAATGGAGAAAGGAGGTGAAGAAAGCAAGAGTGAATGAGAGTGAAGAGTGAATTAATAAAAGAAAAAAAGGAGAATAGCAAAGGAGAACATAATATGGTCTTTTCCCTGTGTACACAAATGGGGAATTATTCCTTGGCTACATCAAGGAATGTAAGGTTGAAGGGGTAAATGCTATTTTGTAATGAAAACAGTAGACATAGAGGACCTATGAAAAGAAGAAAATTACCCCACCTCTCCTCCACAAGTTAGGTAAATATTGCAGTTTATAGATTAAATTGTGATTTAGCCATACATATCTCTACAAGTGCACCAGTCACTAAGCTTTAGTAGTTAATTACTGGGATTAGTTTAACTGTAGTAGTTATGAGAAAGCATAAAACACCTTTCTCCACTCACAACAAGGTCTACAGATAGTGCCACACTGTTCATTAAGGAGGGCATGTTCTCTATTCTTTCGGGGCTCTAAGAGAATAGGGACAACAGGAGAAGAGATTACAGAGGGATCGGCTATAAAGAAGAGAACTTCCAAGTTTCTAACAGAGGTAGCTCTTCTCTTCCTTGAATGTACTCAGCCTGTCACTTTTCCCCATGTACTGACATACAAGGAGGTCACTCTTGGAAAGACCTCAGGTTCCAGATGTACTCAAAACCAATAATACTGAAGACAGCAAGACTGTGGTACAGACATTTGCTCTTTTGTCTCTGAAACCCTTAACTTCATCATTATTTTAGTTGAAAGGAGCAATGAGTTTGAGCTATCAGTTGCCATGTCATCACTATAAACTTCCTATATACTGTGGTGAGACACATTTCAATATTCAAAGCAGAGAGAGACTTTATTGGATTTATCATGAAGGAAAAAGACAAGACAAAATAAATATTAAAAGCAACACATAAAAGAGACAACTAGTGAGTGTGATGTAAGTACCTGGCAAGAGTAATAAGGTAAATCCCAGGGGAGAAAAATATAAGGAAACAAAAAAGAAGAGAAATTCTGGTGGAAGCACATATTAACAGAAGAAAGATATAAGTGCATAAGGTAAATATTGGGGAGAAGGCAGCAAAATAACAAAGAAAGTAGTGAGGGAATAGGAAAATAATAAAGTACAGGTACACCAACTGGATATAATAAATCACTAAAGTAAGGCAAATATTACTCTAATAGAAAGGGAAAACTATGACAGCTGCTTGGAATAAAGTAAAGACTTGAAATAAGACGTGTATATTGCAAATGTGGCCGGCAGACTACTACATGAGGCTTAATGCAGGCAGAGTGAAAACAAAAGCAGACATATTTTGGATAAGTGAAGCTGTGAAAGGTTTGACTGATAGACATTTGATTATACAAGTGAGAGAATATCCAAACTAGAACGAAAGAAATGTTTCAGGAGCAGCTTGAGCTTTCCCCAAGTTAGCTCAATGTTTTTCAAGCTGTGATACAGTGTGAACATAACAAAAAAGAGATTTGCTTATTTGTAAGATTAGGAAGGAAGTAAAACAAAGCATGTGTGATCTGAAGTGTTTCAATGAAATACTGTTCTCTATGCTGAGTGTGACTCCTGCACAGGACACATAAATACTTACCCTGCTGTTGCAGCGGGTTATTTATTTTATCTTAGTGTCCAAAGGGAACCATAAGGTCAGAGCTCTTATTGCTCCACAGGCTATTTACAGACTTCTGAATGTGTGGGTGGTGAGAAGGGTCCCAAAAGCACCAGAAGACTGGCTGGGCATTCACGCCAGCTGTAAAGGAGCTTAATAAACCAGGAAAAGTGTATAACCGCAGTAAGAATACATATTATGCAGGACAGCAGTTGTACAGTTTAATGGTGCCAAGATTCCTAAAATCTATGCTCTGTTTTGATCTGGTTTAGGGGACTTTTAAATCCCTTGATATTTTTAGGGACCTAACAAAAGGAAATGGCTGCAGATGATCAATTCCAGGCAATCATGGTAGTCGTACCAGAGCTCTTGGAGCTCACCCAGCTGAGCCAGATCCTTTTCGGTGGGAGAAGAAGCCAAGACCAAGATCTTTCCTGGAGTCAAGTGGCTTGCTCAAAACATATGCAGTCTTTCTCCTAGCAAGGATTAATCTTTGTCCAAACCTTCCAGGAGAAAGTCAGTTTTAAAGTGACAAGAGGGAAGGACATAATCCTTCAAAGTATCAGAGCTAGCAGGAATGGCTTTCACAATTGGAGGCTTCTGGTGACAGAGGAGGATAAGGAAAAGATCAAAGCATGAGTTAATGCTTCCTCCCCTTTCTCCCTTATGAGCTACCAAATACAATTGTACAGCAAGCTGTCTGCCAATTGTGCTTGCAACCAATAAATTCAATAAAATTGTCTGGTTCACTAATTTTTTGTGTCTTATTTGTCTTAATCCCATGGATAATGAATTTAAACTTGTTCTATGCTGTCAGCACATAACAGGGTGGAAAGTAATGCTGAATAAGTGCTGGGGACAGAGCTGGCTCTGAGAAAAACCCTAAGAGATCTCAAAGCTGCTTTGGTTTTGTTCAGGGATATTTTCATGACCTGAGTGCTTCCCAGTTTCAATCCGGGAAGGTCTTCAATTGTAAAGGTCTTAAAAAACACCCAAAGACCTGTTTGCCTCTCTCAATATATGTTGCTTCGTATCATTGCTGCTCAGACAGCTGAGACCCAGCCTGCAGGCCAAAAGCTGCAGAAGCTGGGCTTCGTTGTTGGTCCTGGCCCCCTCATCACACTTAGGAAGAGCAGATCCAAGCCAGCTTTGATCCAGCGTGGGTCAGGACCTACACAGGGTGAGCAGCAAATATAGTATCACTTGTTTTCTTTACATGTGTGTGTCATTATTTGCAACTTGCCCCTAGTCAACTTTGTATCAAAATGCTATTAAGCTAAGACAAAGATCTTCCCTTCCTCCCTTTTGTGAGAATATTTCAAAAGCCTAGCAGTCAAAGCACTTACATAAAATGCAAAATTGGCTACATTTGAGTATCTTCTTTCTCTGGTTTGCAGCAAGGTCTTAACCTTGAGTCCCAACCCATTCATTAATGTAGTAACTGTGGGGTAATCTTCATTTCCCATCCACCTTCCTGTAAGATGTGTACCCCCACAGGTACTCAGGAGGACCAGCGTGTGGTACTTTTTCTCCCTCAGCTTAGGTAAGCTCACCTGCAAACACAAGTCCACCTATCATCTCTGTATTAACATCTCAATACATATATATTTGCTCAAGTCCTGTGCATCTCACTGGAATCATCTTACTGAATTTTAGTTATCTGCAAAGTACAAGTGTATACCTTGGTGCATAACTTCAGACTTCTTTAATAACCAAATAGACATTTCTAGGGTTTAATTTATCTCTCTTTTGATATCTATCTATGCTGTGAATCTATACTGCCTAGCTCAGTTTTTGACAGACATATGGGTTTGTTTCCTATTCCTTTCATCCAAACTAAACCAACTCAGCTTGCCTCTTCTGCTGTATATCTCCAGTCATGAGCCTGCACCCACTGTGACTCATTTTTGCATTGTGGCAAAATGAAGCTCTGAATAACTCCAGTCTTTCTCTTCTTTTTTTCTTTTTTCCTTGGGTACACATCATATTTTGTCTGTCAAAACTGGATGCAGTCAACCCCATAACCTGATATCTCTATTAAAATATGCCACTTTTTGGGTATCCACATGCAGGCAAGGCTAGGTCTTAGCAACAAAACCTAGCAGATGGTTTGGGAAGACACTGTATAGTCATCTGGTTTTCATTGCTAATGTGATTTCACATAGTCAAATAAATTATTCCTAGTGATAATTTGTTTTTTTACTGTGGATTTTTCATACAGGGGCAATGTCTTTTGATATAAACGTATGTAATTGAAAATCCAGTTGGGCTGGTACTCAGGCAAGATAGTATATTTTTAATGTCCTAAGGGGAAAAAAAGGGAAAAAAAAAAAGCAAAAGAAAGACATAAAAGTGGAAGAAGAAACATTTTAGCTGTGCAACAGCACAGGAATTGAATGAAGACCATAAGAACTAAATGAGAATCACTATCAAGAGTTTTCTATTGACTACACTTATTGGTATGATATCTAGGTGACTTTCACTTCCTATGGACTTCCTTCTTTAAATCTTTTATGTGCAGTATACTACAATAGAAGTGAAATTGTGTTTTGTCATGAAATAAAAATAACAAACATGTATGTTGCCCTTGTTCCCACTGGAAGGAACACCAACAGAAGGTTATGCTCAAAAATCAGGATTTCCCCTTCCCTTCATTTCTATTCCCCCTTCCCCTTTTCTTTCTTCTTCCCCTTCCCTTTTGTCTCTCCACCCCAACCTGTCTTTCAGCCTGTCTTTCAGACATCTATTCCTGGATGACATCTTGCCAGCAGGCTAGACTTAACACATACAATAAAACTCAGCTGTTTGCTTTTCCTTTCAAGCCATACTTCCTTCCCAGTTCCCATCAACGTTGACAACCCCATCCTCCTCCTTGTCACTCAGAGTCATAACCTGGGATTCATCTTCAGCTCGTTCCTCTTCCACAGCTCGCAGATTATAACCCTTTCTTAATCCATTCACTTTTCTTGTATATAATTTTTGGTGCCTGGCCTTTTCTTTTTTGCTGACTCCCTGAGCCCTCACTCTTGCCTTAACTACTGCAACAGCTTCTGTTCTGCCATCCCTGACATCCTCATGGCCCTTCTCCAGACTGTAAAAAGCAGAGCTGCTGGGATTGTCGTCGTTGCCCATCACTCTCTCCATTGTCACCTTTCCAACCTTGTAATCACTGTACTGGCTCCCTGTGTTTCACAGCAGTAATTGACACTTCTCCTTAACATCCTTCACAACTCTGACCCTTTCTATTTTTCCTTTCTTTTATCTTCCATCCATCTGTAATGCTGGCCTTGTAAAAACACTTACCTAACTCTTTAGATATTCTCGTCCTTCTGCTTACACTGCCTTAAGGCAAGACATCTTTTCCAAATTTGTCTACAGCCATTCCACACTTCTTGTTTCACACTCCTTTTCAATGATTGCTTTTTGTTCTAATGTCCAAAATATGCCAATGGAAAAATGGTGGCTTGGATGAACAGTATTTCAGGATAGTTGATGTTAAAGTCAACCAGTATTAGGATGATCTGAGACCACTAAAATATGACCAGGTTTTAATGTTGATAGTGATTATTATGACGAATATTATTTGCTCTCTATTTAATCTGGACCAGGAATTTTTGCTATCTGTGTATGTGTCTGCAGAGCCTTATAACATAGGATCTCAAGTCAATAAGACCTCTTGGTAATGCCACACTACTGTGGTTTTACCAGAAACGACTCTTTGATGTTTCTTTACAACAAAGTGTAATACAGGTAAACACTCAAGGAAGCGGGAAGGACTCATGTTGGAGAAGTTCGTGAAGGACTGTCTCCCGTGGGAGGGACCACACACTGGAGCAGGAGAGGAGTGAGGAGTCCTCCTCCCCCTGAGGAGGAAGGAGTGGCAGAGACAAGGTGTGAGGAACTGACCCCAACCCCCATTCCCCGTCCCCCTGCACTGCTGGGGGGAGAGGAGGGAGAGAGAACCAGGAGTGGGGTTGAGTTCAGGAAGGAGGGAGGGGTGGGGGAAGGTGTTTTAAGATTTAGTTCTTATTTCTCATTACTCTGCTCTGATTTGATTGGTAATAAATTAAATTAATTTCTCCAAGCTGAGTCTGTTTTGCCCATGGCAGTAATTGGTAAGTGATCTCTCCCTGTCCTTATCTCGACCCACGAGCCTTTCGTTCTTTTTTCTCTCCCCTGTCTGGCTGAGGAGGGCAGTGATAGAGCGGCTTTGGTGGGCACCTGGCGTCCAGCCAGGGTCAACCCACCACAATCACCTTTAAAAGCATTTTGAGGATGCCCCTTTCCAAGACAGAGCCCCTACTTATTGAGTAGGTATATATTGGGCTTTCAGTCATCCATTGTAGTTAAAGTTTAATGTGCTGCTAGGATCTTTCTGGAGTAAACTAGTGAGTTACCTCCAAAGCAAAACGTGGGTGTGATTCTGGAAAGTTTGCCCTAGAAAGCAGTCCCAAGAGGTGGCACAGATGAAACTGCACCGCAACTGGCTACTTTGTCCTATGCAGTGCTACGGCATCCATTAACTCACCTTTGTGATGTCATGGACTTATGTATCTTCACTTTCATGCAATAAAAATATTATCCTGATAGTATCCAGCCAGGGTCAAGCCTCCACACCTCCACAGTTAGAATTAGCATAGAATATTTGCTTTCAGTGTCAGATCTCCTCTTTTATCTGGTGAGAGTTCAAGTGACTTTAAAGAAGAGTTTGAAGGCTTCTTGAAATAGTTAGCTTGTTTTTGAAAGTACAGCACCAAAGTCATTGGCATGTCTACACAGACAATAGAATGGGAACTATACCATTAGAATAAACAATATTTCTTATACTTCATCACATATTATATCCTATGGATAAACCCACTGAAAGCTAGAATGTTAATTTAATAATGTAATATGTAAGACATACAGAAATGCCTTAAAGAAAAAAAGAAAAAAAAGCTTCGGAAATATCAGACACACTTTACTCTTTCTGTTTGTATTTGTATATATGCTATATTTTCAGTGCCTGGACACTTGAGGGTATACAACATCCATTACTTAACTAACACTAGCTCTTTGGTGATGGTAATGAATATACTAATGTAAAGCAGGGTTGACCTACAGTCAATCAATCTGATTGGCAATTCACATTTAAATAATGATTATATGTATATTAATTATGAAATAGTCACAAAAATACACAGTGTGGAATGGTATTAATATTTAGAAAATCAGCATTTATTTGCACCACTTCTTTGCTTTGCAGCTGTGGAAATTCTTCCAGTGATTTCCTGAGAGTGATTGAAAAGACTGGACATAAATAAGCTGCAGAAATGTAGCAGAATGTAATATTTGCTGCTGTAGGAAAACTATTGGTAGTGGTTAATAGCCAGTCCCAAACCATGAAAACAAATCCCTAAAGATACTGGGTGCAATTCTATCCTTGCTATATTCAGATCATGCTTTAAATTAGGCATTCTTCCTATAAATTTCTGTCATAAGACATAAAGAAAAAAATGTTAAAACAATCTTATATGAGTAACAATCTATGAAATTACCTAGAGAAAGACAAAGAACTGTCAATATACTCCAGTCAGGGAATAAGAAAACTAAAACAAGCAGTATTATCTGTGAGTACATTTAGGCTGGAAAATAGAAAAGGTTTTGCTATTTGAATAGTGACATTTTAAAACAGGATGGGTGAGAAATCCTAACCTTAAGATTGAGGTTGTGAAGCTTATGAAAGTTATTATATGATGCATAATACCTGCAGGAAACAGGAATGGAAACTAATACTCAAGAATTTTGTTCTACTCAGATATTACTGTATTCCTAAATGAGGTTACTAAACTAAAAGCCAGTCTCCTGTTGGTACAGGGCTTGAATTTCATGAGAGCCGCTTTAAATATCCTCCATCAGAAGGCTGCTATTTTCATTTGTCTCCTTGGTTCGAGGTGTCCGTCTTCTCTGTTTCTGTGGGGTGGAGAGTCACAGAAAATTCCAGTCTTGTGGCAAGGTGTTAGTCTGATGGTTGCAGGTGGTCATAAACTCATGCAGTAACAACGGTACCACCGCTTTTCTAAGGACTGGGTTGGCTGCGGCCACTAATGAACGCAATGAAGAGCAGTTTTGAGTTACTAAATTCATCATAGACACTCCTATAGTCTATTATTTTGATAGCTATAGCATTTATTCTATGTTTAATACAAAAATGAATCAGCTTAATTAAAATAGCATTATTCTGAATTGTAGGCATTATGATGAACTTCATCGCCTCCCTTCATTACAGAGAAATTGTGATGGTCCAGTTTCCCACTGTGTCATTGGTACTTATGGAAAGAATGGTCTCCATCTTATGTTCTTGTAAGACTCCATCTTATATTCTTGGGTCTACCAAGTTAGTGGGTAAATCAATTCTATTCTTTGCCTTAGGTTTTTGTATTATTTTTATTTTCTACATTTTCTTCTCTTTACTTCAGTAAAAACAAAGCGTTACAGAAACTTGTGGTGTCACAGGTGGGTTGGGAAGCTTAATTATTGTAATTTTATATTTCTCCATTAAAGAGAATGTAGAAACATAAATTATTAAATATTGCATCACACTTGAAAGGGAGCCACTTATTTCTTTTAAACATATACTGATGTTTTATGTTACACATGAACACTTAAAATGACTTTGGCAAGTGTTGAAAGACATGCAATCGTAACTGCTCAGTGCTTGGAACTGATTAAAAAAATCTGGTAAAATATAAGTTGAAATGCTTTATCAGACACAGACAGCACCACAAAGGAAATTCAGTGGACTCACCTGTGCCCCTAATAGTAACAGAAAAGAAAGAAGCCACTATAGCTGTTCCCAGAATAATAAAAAATAGTAAACATATATCCTTTAGGAAATTTCTCATTTGGAACTGTAGGTGTTCACATCAATACACACTTGCAAGTAAACATGCACCAAATTCACTGAAATACCCTTTTTTCCTCTGTCCTGTGTTAGTGAAGGCTTATATATTAAACACCATTTCACTCCTTCTGCAGAGACCATAGCTTGAAGCAAAGTCGTGGGAAAAAAAAAAAAACAAAACCAATTTTTTTTATGCAGAAAGACACTAGAACTGAAAATTCTCATCTCTAACTAAGCATAGTAACAAATTTACTTTTACAAAAAGTGAAATCAGAGCTTCAGATAACGTCAGAAATGATCATAGTATTTGGGATTCAGAGGGCAAATGGTAGAAATATTTCCTGTTAGAGGCAGAAATGTCTGCTGTACCAGGACAATAGACTCTGCAAACTTAGCCACCTCTGAAGCCCAAAGTCTTTAACTATGTTGTCTACAATACGACTATGTCTCTGATATTCTCTCTGTACTCCCTTTATAGAAAAAAATATTTTTGAATATGATTTATCTGCCATTTTTTGTGTTACGTTATGTGATAAAAAGCTCATCTGCAGATCCACAAAGAAGTTCAGAAAGACCATGGCAGGTAGAGGACGCCAAATACTGCCCCACTGAGGTGCAGCACAGGAGCCACCAGCCCATCAGAGGCCTGTGTCCACAAACTCAGAGGTGCACAGCAGCATAATGACAGGTGGAGGGAACCCAAATTATGGACTCAGGAGAAGGGACACC
>NW_010972468.1:2839796-2868569 GCF_000737465.1 Haliaeetus leucocephalus | reverse complement strand
CACCATTATCAAACTCATTATTAGTGCTAACATGATCACATTTAATAATGATGTTCTATTTGAAATACATGGGTAAAAGGGCAGTAAATTGTCTATAGAAACATGAAATACAAGGTGTCTTTTGGAAAAAGCATAGTAATATCTTTTAAGTGATCCGTCCCTGCCAGAGACTACTGGGGATTATACAAGCTAATCACAGCATGTCACCAAATTTCGGCGTCCTTATCAGTGATTTCAGGAAATGATATATACTTTTTACTTGTTAGGCACAGATCTCACAAGAAATCATTCATTAGTAACTGTAAAGTGATTTAACATTCATGAAATAAAATCATCAAGTGATTAAGAAAAAAAAATACTTGGACATGGGTGCAGTCAAACAGTGCATGATATAGAGGCAGCTCTTCCCTCGTTTTGCAGAACCTTAAATTCTGCCAAGTGGTTTAAATCTCCATTTACAAAACGCAGTTCTCACACTGTCTCATTTCCAACCAGAGCTGCTTTACGTGCTTGTCTGACTGACTCGGGAGGACAGCAGGGCAATGTCACTGCAGAACCTCTCAGCGTTCTGGTCTGGTAGAAAACAATTGTAAGTGGCACTGTGTCAGATGAAGACAGAAGCCAAAGGGACCGGAGTTTTCCCTGTCTTTAGAAGGATGCTGTACTCTGAATAAGATTAGGGCGATGACTTCAATATAACAGCAACTGACATGTGGAAGTGTAAGAAAGTTGTGGATGATACTGTAGTGAGAACCCTCAGAAGCCAGATGTCAAGGTGGAAAGATCAGCATTCAGCTGCATAGCTCTCTGATCTTTGCAAATTAGTAATTTACTAATATAGGTCAGACTTGTAAAAGGCAGAGTTTTCTCCTTCCTTCTGGATCAATCTGGTAGAAAGAACAGTTTAAGTGTAATGCTATTCTGTTTGTTAAGCCATGTATTATTTATCAGTAATAAATTAGGAATTTTAAACTCAGCTACATTTACAACTCTTCAGTACCAGTCACACTTAACATATGTATCTCAAGAAAATGATATTTATAAAATCAGTTTTAATAATGTTGCTGCAGGAGTGAGGACAGGGTGTAACAACAGAAATGAATTAAAAATGCTCATGCATTATTAATACTGAATATATAATGCCTATCAAGGAAGGAACTGCAATAGTTTAATAAGATACTATTCTATGGATATTGATGTGTCAATAACTCTCAAGTGATTGGTATATTCATTCATGCCTCATTAAAGATTTACTGGTGTTTAATTCCAAGCAAACTCAAATATGAGACACATATCTGGAAAAAGAGGCAAACTTTTAATAATATCTCCTCATTTGTTTATTTTTAATATAATCTATCCAGTAATACTTTTGTAGCAAAGTGTTTGTCGCTCAGACTGAAATGTTGTTCATAGTTTATTAAAGATTTATTGCTGTTTCATCCCAGAGGAACACTTGCATGATATGCATTATAGAATTCTAAAGAGTGCAAAGTAAAAACAAAGACTAACCCTATTCATTAATATGTTATTGTGTGATTTTAAAGTATGACACTAACTTTGGGACGTGGCATTTATACACTGAAAATGGGATAAATGCTTTTCAGATTTTATTAAGTTTTCTGGGAATTTCATTGCTGAGCATTGTTGAGCCTGGCACTACTGACTGAAGATCCACCATGCCCATTTATTTTGGACAGAGTACCAAACCAGCAGGGTGGTTAATGCCGTACAAGAAAATCTGGTTTGTTTGCAGTACTCTAACCTAACTGCGTGGATGACATTCAAAGGAAAATTGGCAGTATGCAGGAGAAGAAAGGGTAAAAGCAGGAGAGAGGAGATCTAAGTTAATTTAATTCCTGTTGTGAAAATTTTCAAATGCTGAACTACAGCTGAAAGACAATAAGATACAAGATTCTGATAAAATCCACTAATGGAAATGGAGATACCCAAAACCGCATTTTGTGTCATGGGTTTTCAGGATGCGGTAGTGTGACACAAAGCTTTTTATGGGTTCTGAAATGGAAGGCTGTGTTTGGTACAGCTGTGAAATGAGAGGCTCTCATACTGAAATATCTTTTTCATAGTTTATCATATATAACAGGTAGTTTTGTAAATCTGTACAAAGTGAGTATAAAATGCTGACATTCTGCTGTGGTTATATTTTAAATCCGTTTTTCATTCAGTTCTTAAAGACAAAAATGTCTGCACCAGGTGTAAGTCAGTAAAAAATCAGACTCCTAGTGTTTCATTGCATATTTCATTAAATATGCCAGATAAAGTTCTTTCCTGCTCTCAGCTGCCTTATTTGAATGTCTACCTACACAGAAGGGTATGCAGTATTTCCGTATGTGTAAGATCCAAAGGAAGAATTAATATATCCCTAGATACCTTTGTGACTGTGAGAAAACTTAGTGTCCTTCAACGACAACAAATAATGTTTGCCCTTCAATTTCTTTTTGTAACCCATTTTAGCTGTGAACCTTTGTAGATTTATGCAGATTTAATGCTTCTTCTCAGCTATCATGTATTAATTTCCAAAACACTTAGCAATTCAGTCTTCTAGCAGATCTCTGTATATTCTGAAGACTCAAGCTTAAAAAAAAAAAAAGCAAAAAAAGAATTCTAAGCATCAAAAGTTAAGACTGAAAAAAGCAATTTTACACAGTTTAGCAGTCTATAAAAATACGAGTAAGCAGATATCGTAAATCACTAATAGAATACTGAAACTTTTCAGAACATAATGTAACTAGGCTAAAAAGTACTGCAGATATAACTCCTAGCAAATCTTTCAAAGCAACCTCAATTAATCTTAATTTTTACTGTAACATTTATCAGAATTAACACACGAAAGATTATATATGTGAGCTATTTATATGATAATGAAATTGTATAAAATCTGCACTATGCACGAATCAAGCATTTATATTTGCTTCCTTTCTTGCTGTGTTTATTTTGCAATATCGTAATTTATTTTCATATGCCATATTTATGAATTAGGAAAAGCAATCTATAGAAGTTTTTATCCATAAAAGGGACCATACCATTAAGACTTTTATAGTTCCCAGTGTAAGCACACATCAGCTGTGTCAGTTTAGGTAAGTGATAATCTACTTTGTGCTCCTTTTTTTCATCTGTAAAATGGGGGTTTTACTTCCGTCCCTGTCTATTGCATCCAAGAGACATTATGAGGATAAAAAATTCATAACAGCTTTATAGCTTTCAGATATTATGCTGATGATTATATATATTATAAGATTAGAAAGTAAAGCACTATTTCACAGATCTTATTTGTCACTTTAAAATGTTATGTATCCTAACTGAAAACTTCTCTAGTTTAAGAGCATTTATGCATTTTTCTATTGGAGAAAGTCATTAGCACTCAGGTTTTGTTTCGCTCATAAGCAGGGGCATCAGCTATATATAAACAGTATAACAAGTTTTGTTGATAAGGATATTAACATAATTTGGGGAAAGCTGAGATATTTGTAATTATTTTGGTTGCCCTACCAGTTCCTGGGGAAGTTGTAAAATAGGTCCATGAATGAAAATAAAACAAGACATGTCCAGAACAAACTCCATATTCATTACTTGGGCAGTTGGCAAACCCTGCTGGTGAGAAATTAGGTAATCAGAAACAACTTCATTAGTGCTGCTAATTTTAATGATATTATCAGTCTGTTGCTGTTTTCTTCATGAGAAAAAAACTTCTTAACAGACTGAAAACTATATTTTCTTGGATTATGCCAGTCATCAGACAAATAGTCACTAAAAAGACTTTTTTCTCCTTTTCTGCTACTACCCTTGCATGTGAGAATGTAATCTTTGTCCCTGTCTTTCCCTCTTTTTTTTGTTGCTACATTTCCCATACCACGCTTGCAAAGATATGGTGAAAATGGGTAAGGAAGGAAACGATGTACAGAAGCAGACTAACTATCAGACCTTTTTAGCTTTTTACTGGCTAGCAAAGAATGACCTCCACGCAGTCCCAGAAGCGACACTCTTGTTGGCTGATCAGACAGCGTCATACTAACACCAATTTGGAGTACATTTACAGCAGCAAAGAATTTAGAGTGAGAGCTCTTTTTTTCTCTCATACAGATGTACTCAGTATTTGCCTCAGTTGCTTTCTTAACAGATCACCTTCTTTTCCCCGTGTGCTCCTCTCCAAATTCCCAGATAGCCATAGCAATGTCAGAAGCAGTTTCTAAGCTATTGGTTCAGAGATAGCAGAATGAACAAGTGGAAATATTTACATACACAGCACTGTGTGGCCCTTCCTCCCTATATCCAGATGCCTCTGTGTTTTTTGTACAATTCCATTGTGAAAAATAGTGGTGAATTAAGTTGGCTGTGGCTAAGTTGTGTCAATATTACCTGCAAAACTGGTGCTACATAAATGCATTTGATCCAAGCAATCCATAATAAAACACAACCATTTCTTTAAGATTGAAGTAATGAGGACACTTTTGTCAAGTGCTGGTAAAATCTCAAAATGTCTGAAGTAAATGAAAAGGTTTTCATGGAATTAAATGGGTGCAAATAAGTAGTTAATTTTTAATAGTCATATTTATTTAGTCTTGGAATAAAGTACCAGGAGAAGTGGAAATTCTCTATTTTTGAAGTTGAGCAAATGTCTCTGAAACACACAGTAAGTTAAATGCCTATTAAACTGAGAGTGTTACCTGTTTCTTCAAGAATATGTACATTTAGTGGCATTAGAATTTTGTTCCTGATTTCTAATTCAATTTTTTTTTAATCTCACAAGATAGGCTGGTGCAGGGGCATTGTGTTAGAAAGGAGGCATCTTTTGCAAAAAAATAATAACTGGTTTCTAATTATTACTAAAGTGATTTGAAAATGCTAATAATGGTATCAGACTAAAGAGATAATGTTTTGCTTTCTTGGGGCAGGCTGCATTTCAGCACTCTGTTCTTCATGTTGGTAACAGAGATTTCTTTGTAGATCATGCAGTACATGCCTAAGATTTTTTGCACTATTAAGAATACTATTAGCAAAACTATTCCCTAGATTCGTTTGGCTTCACTGCCAAAAGACACTTACTGACCAAAAAAAAAATCCTAATATAAAGAAGATGATTTATTTTGGGGTACGGAGAGATAAACTGTCTTATGATTATTGGACCACTCAGTACAAAGATTATTCTTAGTGATCCAACAAAGTTCTCATTTTTATTAACAGTCCACATTATTAATTATTTGAAAATATCTATTATGCTCCTAGCTGACAAATATAAAATTTAGAGGGCACAAATCTTTTACTTCAGGTACTTAAGATACTTACAACCTTAATATTTTAAGCTTTAGAATCCTTCTCACACAACTTTTAATGGAGGAAAGTATTACCTATACCAATTACATATAATAACATTTAGAAATATAAATGAAAGTTTCAAAGTATTTGTAGTGTGATAAATCCTTTACTTCTCTCTCCCAACCTCCCAAATTTTATGTTTGTTTAGACCATGTGATACGGACAGGTATTTTGTAGGTTTATCCTGGTCTAATATTTTACAGCTACATGAATATCTTAAACCAGAATAGAGATAAGCATAATATTCTTACTTGAGACAGTGTCCTGGTATTGGAGTGACTGCATAATCTGAAATGCTCAAATTTAAGAATGTAAATCCTCCTTTTTCTCTTCATCAGCACTTGACGATAAAGTGTCTTCATAACTTAAATTATAAAGAAATTATAATAAAATCACATATACTTCTATATTACATATATTTTATACATATTCTGTTTAAGTTTTTGGTTGGTTTTCTTAATATTTGTGTGAAACTCATGTACAAAGATAGAAGAAATTGTAAAAATGTGTAATTTGATGTCTCAGCAAGAGATTATCAAAGTCATAGCCATCATTACGTTTCAGGCGTTCTCATTCTAATGCACATATATTTATAAAATATATATAGCTTATTCTATAACCATGCTAAATTGAAGGCCTCTGACTTGAAGATAACTTGCTGAATTCACTGCATCATAAAGACCATTTCCATACCTGTGCCTTCTATGGAGATGATTCTGAAAGTGCTTTAATTTCCTCTCTTCCCTTCTAAGACACTATGGACAGATTGTTTCTAAGTACCAGTTTTAATCCATTAAATTTAATGACATTATTCCAGTTTTATATTGGTGTCAGGCTTCAGCCTGATTTTTTTTTTTTTTTTTGATAAGGTATTGACTTGTTTCTTGGTCCCTGACATGTTTAATCACAGGTCAATTCTACCAGAATCTGGTGGTAAGAATAAAGAAAATGCTTCCCTCCAGATTTTGCAAATTCAGGGTCTGACACTATGTAAGTATTCCTCTTGAATTAAATGGAGTACATCTAATGTGAAAGCTTTGTAGACTGCAAGCTTAGAATTGTACAGAATTAAACAAGCACAAATGAAAATGATCTTATGCTACTAATATAACTGGACTATCAGCTTTAGTGTATTGAGTTTTGGTTCAAATGATTTCATTGCTTTTTGTCGATACGAAGAAATAGCGAACAGTGTTCCTGGGAGACTGAAAATCTGAATATTTATGAATATGGGATCAATGATTAAGATAAAAGCATCTCTTTGCTGATCACAGACTGCTCTCTTCGGGTAAAATAATAAAACAAAATAATGTTGCAATATAAAAAAGTCAGAGCTTGCTGAAGGTCAGAAAATGTGCTGCAGGCATTGAATTTGATAGTCACATCTGTCCACAGGGCAGAGCGCTTCCAAACAGAATTAAAAAAGGCAGATACTATACCATGGGGCATATGTATAATAATACCACATACATTCATTAATATTAAATAATGTTTTCATATTTCTTTAAGAGTGAAATATTAACAAATTTGGCGTGATGCTTGCATGATACCTTAATATTCTTGGGAATCCAGGGGCAAATATTTGAATCTTGTTCAGAAAAATTATTCTAAAATTGCAGGTTAAAGATGTCTAGGTGTAATCTGGCTAACTCGCCTCTGCACTCCTGAAAAGAAGCCGTTTTGGTTTTGTCCTGATATTTTCATAGGACAAGTAACCATGGGTGGGCTGTTGAATGTATTTCGTTTTAAAGTTTCACTCCCACACCATTTTAGGAAATATCGAATACACAGAGCTGTAGCAAAGTGGGTATCACTGATCACTTTTTACTGGTGAGGAGATTCTGACACAAAGACTTGCCTAAAATAGTGTATTTTAAAGAGCTACATTCTGGACCCTATTTTATTTTGCTTTTAGACTTATGTATGGAAAACTCTGTGGGGTTCATGATTATTTCTACTGAGTTCAGTTTGGCTTACATCTAAGCACACAGTATCATCCAGCTTTTTTCTTTTCTTTCTATCTGCTCCTGCTCATTCTATACACTTTGTAAGATCCCTTTGCTCTGTCCTTCAGTTTTCCCTCATTGTTATTACTGCATTAGTTACTACAAAATTGTTTAAGAGTTTAAAGCAATATATGAAACTTCAAGTTGTGTACAGGCAAAAAACTGTCCTCAAATGATTTTCCCACATCTCCTGCCTCCTGAATAGATGGATGCACGTCAGTGAGCAGCTGTGCTGCATTCTGTTGATCCTCACAGTTTCTGCATGCTATTTGAGAACCTGTCCTGGACACTGAATTATTAATTATCCTGTGGAGAATTATAGTACCTGCCAGTATCATAACCAAGTATGCCTCAGACAATAATGCATGTATTTTTGTAGTATTCCTGTAAAATATTTGGCTATATATCCCATCTTACAAATGGGTAGTTGAAGCAGAGAAAGGCCAAAAGTTTCTAATCTGGGGTGCCTTATTTGATATGCTGACAACACACTTTTTTAAAATCTTTGCTACAGGACAGCTTGTCATGTGTTCAAGGTACAGCAGTCGTGGACTTCAGTTGTTGTTACATGAGCTCAGCAATTTTGTAAATCATCCCCTGCCAGTTCCGCTGGTAATATGTGAACTGTGAGGCAATGTATCGGTTTTTTTGCTATGTAATTGCTTGATTTGGTCCTCCTGGAAGAAGGGTAGACATAACAATAGGAAAAAAAAATTGCTAACGTGAACAAACAGCATCATTTAAAAGCTTTCTGAACAAATGTTTTCTCTCCTTTCCATTCTCCCTGTTGTGTTGATGGATTGTTTTTTTTTATCAAAAAGCAAAATATTCCATTATAAGCCATTAGAAGTATTTTATAAATACTCTGTGAAAACAGTTGATATGCTACATGCATCAGTCATAAATGCATACCCAACCAGCCAGAAATATGGCAACACTAAATAAGAAAGGTGATAAATAGCTAAGAACTTCTTAATCATAACTTCTCTGTAGCTCTTCTTTAAGTCTCCTTTCTGTATTGATGGTATTACAGCTGCAGCTGTCAAACCAGGCACATTATTATTTTTCTCTCTCTCTTTTTAATTTATTCTTCATTTAATCCATAACTATTAGCTCAGTTATGCCCTGCAAGATAGAACTACCCTGTATACCTACTGATATTAATTAGAAAATGCTTACTAATTTGTGCAGTCAAGATTTCATCTCATGTTTTGGCCTTTCCATTCACAATTCTTACAATCCCTTCGATGTTCTCCATGCTGTTGAACGGACACAAGGTAGCCATTCAGTAGAGGAGGCAGAAGAGGAAAAAAGGTTCAGGGAAGGAAGAGAAATGGAGGTTCCTGAATTTAGATAGAGTGGACAGTTTCAATAAGAATATTTGCCTGGTCTTGTTTATCTTTTTCTCCCTGTTCAGTTTTCTTGAAGCGGTGACTCATGAGGGTAAATGTTATTCGCGGCTTCATGGAAAAGTGGCATTAGTATTTTACTCTTCTCATGATCAAAACTGCAAAAGCAATTGTGCATAATCTCTAGGTAAAAGAATCAATGCTCTGCAGAGGATAAGCATGACAACTTGCAACTTTAAACACAAATATTTGAGAAGGTGACATAAAAGATATACAAAAAATATGAGAAATTCCTTTTCCAGGCAAAGATGGAACTTCTTTGTCAGGAGTTGTGTTTTTAAGAAGGTTATGAAACCTTTACTTAGAATTCAAAGGGAGTTGTTAACTTTTTTTTCACTTGCTAGTTGTGTCTTAGTTTGTCCACAGATTTTCAATTCAGTTTGAGACAGTTTAGAGATTGCACAAAATCCAGTACCAATAGCTAGTCACCGCCTTCCTGATATACAGTCAGTATACACGTGTCTGTCCAGATGTATACATATGGCTTCTGAGATAATCCATAGGCATGTTCTTTCCTTAGGAACATCAAATTTCTCAGGGAGATCATCTCTGTTCTCCACTAATTGGTGCAGGGTTCAGGTGAACAGACACAAGGCAGTGTATCCGAGGTTTTAGGCTCCACAACAAAATGTTTAATTGGATGAGGCAGAAAAGGGACCTTATCTCCTTGCAGTAATGATTACACCAACCGCTATATCCCACAGCTCTTTCCAGAACCCATTAAGTGCTGAACACCCAACTTCTTTACCTTTTGGAGGACTTAAAAGATACAGCAGAACCATTTTGTACCTCATTTTAGCAGGGAGACAAATCAAGAGACAGAACAGCCTGAGACAGACTTGCCCAGTTACAGCTTAAACATCTGGTAGTCTGCACTTGACGTGAAAGGGTCACTTATTCAAAGTGTATGCCACTGAAAATCATATAGTATTCTTCACATGTTCGTTTTACAGTTTCATTGCAGTAATTTAGGGGGAGAGAAGGTCATCTGAAAGTCTGCCTTTCTGTGACCTTCATCAACAATACATGAATGAGTCTTATCAGTCTTGTCTGAGACTTATATGATAAATGAGTAGCTCAAGCATTAATATATTTGTAAAGAGTTTTGGTTTAGTGTTGCCAGTTGATATATGCTAAACTACTGTAAAATATAATTTAAGATTTTTTTCATTGGATCTCCTGGAATTTCTTCCTTTTTTTTAACCAAATGTCAAAAGATCAATACATTTAAATAAAATATTCTAAACATGCTGGCTCTTCCTATTACAGTGAGCAATACATTAAAGTTACTATGAGTTGCTGATCCATCCTATAGGAGAACAAATGCTTCCTTAAGCAATATGATATTTTTTTTTAATTTATGCCCCAAGCAATCTGTTGGTTTGAAAACTATGGAGCTAAGTCAGCAATACATTTATTTAAATATATGCTTACTTCTATATCTGTTCAACAAGGCCATAATGCTATTTAATGCTTTAAAGCTGTTTTGCTTTTAGTGTAAGCCCCACTGATTTTAGCAAAAGAGTAATTAAATTAAATGTATCTTAGATCAGCTCCTAAATATCCACAGCAGATGGAAAATAAGGAAAAAAGGAAACAATTGCAATGACTGGAAAGAATCTTGGTTCTGGAAGGTGGCAAAACAGAGATTAGCTCTCCATTATTTTCGTGGGGTTTTTCAGTATTAATTCTACATTTGTTAGAAACAAGAACTGAGCATGAAAGTAAGAGGATAAAAGAGGGAGGGAAGGAAAGGTGGCATTCTCCATGAAGATGAGTAGAAAAAAATGTGACAGAAGGAGAGAAAATATAGGAGGGCTCATGGAGGACAAACGATTCTGGGGAAAGGGGATTTGCCTGCTCACTTGGAACAGTAAGCTCTCATATAGGACTCTTGTATGGATAACTAACGTTTCATTCCATTTTGTACAATTTTGTTGATATGAAGGCAATATTGACATCTTGATTGCTTTCCTTTGAGATTTTCATTTATTCCTTTGCATCTGTATTCATCTGAAGATTCCTTGCTGTGCGTAATTGCCCTGTCATAAGAAAGGTGCAAACTCCAAACCCAGCAGCTCAGTACTTTAGCAGAAAAGGTTACAAACTGAACTGAGAGAGAACAGTTACAGTGCTCAAACTGGACTCACTTAGGCCTGCGGAGAGCCTGAGAGAAGAAGGTTAACAGGTGTGAGTTGATAACTTTTTATCATAAAACATTTCAGAAGCACATATGTAAAAACTATTCCAGAACTAAATATAAACAAGAGTATGAATGAAAATACCTTGTGAATACATAAATTTTTCCTGGATTCATTTACATTTAAAGGTGTTCTGAAGAGAAAATACCCACTCTGCTCTTAACCATGACTCTGCTTTTCTGTTTCATATAAAGGAAAAACAGAACAAAACCAACAAAACCAACAAAACAAAAATAACCCAACAGTAATTTGTCTGGAAATAAGGATGTTAGTCATGGAGTAAAAAGGAAAGGTATGACTCATGGCACATTTCTTTAGGTTATTTTTATGACTGTTTTAGGACCCCTAATCCCTCAGGGTGATGGGAAAGGGATTCAAAAATCCATAGATTTTATTTGTAGTAGATATTCATAGGATGTGCTCACTGATACACAGTCATGTCTTGCACCCAAGAAGTAAAGTAGAGTTTCCTTGGATAAGTTTCCTGTCAGTGTGACCTATTACACTTATCTATGACATTAACTGTCTGAAAACACTGATGGTTTTCTATGTAAGAGATATTTATATAGCTGAAGATGGTATTTGGAGACTTAGAATATTTGCCTGAGGGTAGATCTCATATTAAGATAAACATACAGATAGAGCGAACTACATGGTTTTATTCCCTCAGTCAATAAATGTGTATTTCCATAAAGTCAAGGGCACTGAAACATTGGGCCTATGCCCTAGAGGTCATAGGCAGATTGGAGCTCTGAGACTGCAGGCTGGGTGCCAGTGCTGTACAATTATAGAAAAAAGTGGTGTTAGTCTAGTCAAGTCCTTTGACTCTACCTGTGAGCAATATCGTGGAAAAGTTCTGCAAACCTATTACTTCAAAGTTATTTCTACTGACTACTGTAGTTAAGCCTAGCTCATGACCTGAAGCATGAGGACTTTTCTTCTCTTTTTTTGCCAGCTTCCAAATGCAGTTGTTCGTATTTATGTATTTTTACACTAGGAGGGATTATTGGGATCATCTAACCTGGAATTTTTCCTAAGCCAAAAGACCTGCAGCTGTCGAGCCATGGTTACTTTGAGTCATATCAAAATGTTTAGAAACACATCCAACTCTGAAATAAGTTAGATGAAATGGAGAATGGAGAATTTGCCCTAGCTTTTTACTACAAAACTGCATGATATTTCTCATGTAATTGTTTCTAATGTCAGTGTTCGGTTGTTGACTGATTGTGTGCCTTACCTTGCAAATGAAAAAGCCTTCTATTATCTTCTTTTTTAGGCATTTTTAGATTGTGAACAAGTCATCTCTTATCTTCCCCTAAAAATTCTGAAAAGACCAACTTTCTAGATTCCTTCACAGTGATGCAGACCTTCTGCAAATATCACTAAATTGATCCATTGACTTGTAGAATGGATGAACAGCTTGTGTAAAAAAAAAAAGTAACCATCTGATTTGTACACATTTTGCATGTATACTGCTTGCCAAGCAACACTGTAAGGGGAAAGTATATATGACTCTGTCAATAAATAAACTTGTTTAAACACTGGATTCATTTTAAATAGAAATCTGTATTTTAACATGTGTAAGTGGAAAAAAAAAATTCCACCAGCCAGATCATTCGTGGTAGAAGCTGGTATGTTTTCCCTTACTTCCTTGGTACTAGGGTGATTTACACCACCCAAGGATCTTGCCCATCTGGTTTCCATGTTTGCACAGAATTCTTGAAACCTTAAAACTACGTGGTGTTTAATGATTAACCAAATCAGACACTTACAAATCACATGCGCGCTACTGAATCACTAGACTCTGTCCTCACACAACATAAACTGTGTAAACTTCATTTATCATGCAGTGAAAGTACAAGCCTGTGAGTGCTGCTGACAGAATGGTAATATGTTTGAATGCAGCCATTCTCTAATCAAACAGTGGAGAAACCCTGGGGAAAAAAATTAGATTGAACTTTTTCCATTTCAAACTGTTTTTATACACTTGTCTCACAGAATACTGCATGAGAATGGGAGCCCTTGGAATTTATGCTTATTGCAAAGACTATTACAGATGTTTTTAAAAAGCCACGAATGTGATGGTTGTATATAATATGAAAATGACCCCTTCCTCTTTTTATGCTTAAATTTCTAATTGACACTTTTCAGTCACAATAAATTAAGATTGCTGAATCCATTCCTGATTCATGGACTTCATAATTTATCTTTTACCATTTTGATTTATGGGGGAAAAAAATATCTGGTTTTCTGTAGATATTAGCCTGATTTAGCCAACTAGCCAGAAATTAATTTGTTAGGGTCGTAAAACCTTGATAATGAACCAAGTATAGGATATTCCCATCTCACTTGCTTTTATGGCAAAGACCTGTAACTCTTAGTACTGTCAGAATACTGTCTGAGAAAAATTAAACCATAATAAATGCATTACATACCTTTTAAACAGATAAGACTTTCAGGTTGGATGCTAAAGCCCATTCATATTGTGCATCCTGGCATTAAAATTTTTGATTTAATGATTTTCTTGGGAAGGCACTTAACTGACTTTAATGTTTCTGTAGGTGATTACCTCCTTGCAATTTCTGAGAGAAATTTCCTTGAGACATACTGTTGACTTGGCACTGTGATAACAAAGGCAGGGTTTTTATAAAGCTTTCAGGCAGAACTGCTAATACATAGAGTTACAAAGTGCACCATTCAATGTTGGTGTACTTCCAATTAGTAAAAAGTTGTCCCAAAAGCATGTCATTAAACATTGGGCTTTTTTTTCTTCCTTCTTTTCTTCTTAGTGTTCTCTCTCTTTCTTGCACATTTATATAAATATTCACCCTTTGCATAGCTATACTTAAGCATGGTCTTAATCTTTTTTTGTTATTAAACTTCAAAACAAACCTTCTAGACCTCTTTTGAGGGAAGGGTGATATCTTGCAGCAGATGGAAGCTGAATCCAGGCCTGAAAGACTTTTAAAATCTTTTTTAAAATGAAGAAGTAATAGCAATCTGAATGAAACTCATTCATGAAACAATGAGTGAATTGTCACTCCTTCTCTTTGGGGAAGTTAAAACCAGAGAGTACATTTACTTTTCATATTTGATAAAGGAGAAATCATGCTTCTATTGTCAACTCTATGGAAGAGTTGAAATAAAAAAAAAAAATCTTGGCTCTCAAAAAGCACCATTCTTCTATTTTCCTTACTTAATACCAGGTTATATTCAAGCTTTGAGCAGCCTCCTTTTCAGTGGATCAGAAGTGAATTATGTTTGGGAAGCCCACAATATCTTCCTGTAGTTAGGCTATGGGTATTGAATATAATAGAAATGGAAATTTCATAGTGGAAGACTCAGTGAAGCTCAGTTATCATTGCAGTTCTTATACGGAGAAGGGAAAACGTCGGTGGGACAGGAGAAGCGTGTGGGAGTTTAATGTTTCACCACAGTGAGCACTGAAAGGTTAAGGGGTAAAGAAACGATAGTGATCTGATGCAGCAGGAATGCTGAGAGATGTCTTCTGCTTTTGTGTTAGCATGCTGTTATTCCATGTCTTGATCTTCATTTTGTCTGTAAAACACCCATTTGCCGATGACAACACAGCTTAATCTTTAATATGTCACTTAACGAAAAAGTCTCACCAAAAATAAACTCATAAGACCACATAATATTCTTAAAAGCTGTGGCATGTTTTATCCTCACTTTATATACAGCTTAGGAACTAAAAACCTAGGACTGATTTACAATGTAATGTATATTCACTTAAGAAGTGCAACTGAGATTTAGAATTATTTCTCATTCATTCCTATATACTTCAGTGCAGTAATTGTTTCTATCTTTTTTTATCTATGTCAAGTTTTTTTTATCCTAGCCTGGAGGTTTCTCAGCATGGTTCATATAATACTGATGGCTGGAGATTTTTTTTGTTTTGTTTTTGCCTCTGGATGATTTAATTAATTTTAAAAGCTGTAAAGACTTCCTGGAAGCTAGTTACCCAGGCTGCTAGAAAGTATATTGTTCAGTTAGATTATTGTTATTAATAACCATTTATTAATTCATACCACAACCTTGTGGACTGGTGTCACTATCTATAAGCTGGCAATATTTCATGATGGGTTTGGGATCAGCCAGAACTTCTAAGAACGAGGTGTTGTTGCAATATGAAAGATGTTTTTAAAATGAGAGATGTTTTGAAGACTCAGAACACATAGAATTATTCAAGTCTGGCCCTTCCTAACATTTTCCAAGAAGATTCAAAAGCAAATACAAAGGCAGGAGGATTTCATCTTATATTGCTCTGTTGTTCAAGTTTCTGTAAAATTTCCTTAGAAATTACAATTGGGAGTTAACTCAGGCAACTTTAAAATAGTGTCTGTTTAACAATAACATCTAATAAACTACAACAGATTACATCATAAAAAAGTAATGAAAGATATGCAGAAATCTTCACATTAAAAGGAAACTTGCAGATGACAGGAATAATCCAAAATTGCTGGGACAGAAAAGTTAAAATATTACTTGTTTTTATAAATTTTCTTTAAGGTTCCGTATCAGGACTAAATCTTGATGCAAATATTTATTGGAAAGCTTTCAATAGAGATAAAAATCATACAAAAAGGCCTTTTTTTTTTTTAAATTTAACCATTTTCAGTTTGATTTGGTTTCATTTAAACAGAAATGAAATTAATTAATAGAGCATAGTTGGAACTGTTCAGGATTCTTCCCTGTCAATTACTTTTTGTTCTGAATGTTTTTCACTAGAATATCTGACAAGTAAAAAAAAAAATTAAAATAAAATAAAAAATTGTGAGATCCAACTCCCTGATTCAATCACAATGAAACAAATTAAATGAAATCACTAGTCTAGGTCTTAGTAAACTGGGATATGGGTTGAATCTTATCTTACCCTAGCTTCTGACTACAATATTAATCAATGCATAGAAAATCATTGTATTCCTGATATCTTTTATAATTATTTACAGGGCACTTCCAGTATGTTAGAATGTCTTAAAAAGAGCGAGAAAAAGAGCTATTCTGCTCTGAAGAATCTGCAAATGGATTTGACAATGACTGAATGAGGAAAGTGTGGATGAAATGGAATTCAAGACAATGACTGAGATGATGTTTTATTAGCTATTTTAACCTTGCTTTTCTCACAAGTACTGTCTTTCCTGCTTTTTTACCGTTGCTAAATTCAACAGGAAGGAAGAGTCAACAGAGTTCAATGGGTTCTGTAGAAGTAGTAAATGGGGAAAGAGATACCTAAGTGAGAAGAACTGAGGTAAAGTCCTAACTGTGTAGTTATTATGCAGGACGATACAGAGAAGAATGAATTGGAGAAGAATAAAAATGGAATTAACTGAGTTAATTGCCTGAAGCACAAAGAAGTATGAGGAAAAACATATGAGAACATATATGAGGTAAGAAAGAGAGATTGTGTAAAACATGGATTGCAAAAACCATACAGGAGCTTAAATTTCTGACAAAGCTTAAGTCAAAGCAGTGAAAATACTTAACCAGTATTAATACTTAACCATACCTGATGTCTTTCAAGGGAGCAGAAAGAAAGAGGAAGACTACGAATCCACTTTTCAGATAACTAACCAGAATTGAAGTTGTTTGGCAATTGACATTTTGCTATTTGGATAAACTTCTGTGAACTTAAGAAGAAGAAAAATTCAGCTTCTTGAGTCAAACTAAGTACTTTGTATCTGTTCAAAGTATGCAGGATGGATGTGCTTCAAACTCAGACACAGGTTACTGTGAGTATATATAATACATAATAATATATTATGTAAGACATACATTCACATATAACCTGACTTTGCAGCAGTATTTTCGTTGAATATTCTGCCCCCAACACTCTTGATTGTCACATTTAGATTGTGCACATATCTGTCCATTATGTTTACCTATGACAAGATTTACTTATGATATAATTCTGGCATCAGAAGTGCCTAATAAGAGTGAAAGCGCCAGACTCTAAGAAAGCAGAGTCTCTGAGGGGAAAGTTTTTCCTACAAGGTTTCAATTTACCTAACATTTAAGTGTGTACTTCTGGTCCAGTGTGTGCTTAAATGCCTTCTTAAATGAGGATCTATAAATATATACATTATCCAATACCCATGACTATGTAAAAGCTGTTTCTTTGTTTCTTTTTTTTTTAATTATTATTCTTCTGTGCTTCCCAAATATAACATCTCCCTTACCTTTCGTTGTTGGCAATTCCCTTGGCTAAAGCCACACCTCCTGCTTTTCACAAGAGAAATCAGAAAGTTACTAGTCTCTTATACTGCCTATTACACCATCCTATTGTGCTTACAATTAATATAATTTAAATTTAACCGCACATCCATAATTCCTCAGCCTAACAGATGGTCCCCAAAGCTAACAGATGTCATCTTATTTATTCCTTACTTGATATAATATTTGTGACATAACCATTAGCTTCTGTAGAAATAATTTTGATGTCAAAAAACAGAGAATAAAGATTTAACAATAGGAAGAAAAAAACCACCACCCACAAATACATTAATTCGTCATCTGAAAGTAAGACCTGTGTTCTCCTGCATTTATATTAAAGACTAAGAACAATTCAGGAACTCATTCTAGTTTAGACAATTCAAGTAAGCACATCATGAAAGTTAAGCCCTGTTGAATTCAGAGCTTCAGCTTTACTGAAAGGAGGGCTAAAAATGAAGGAAAGAAAGAAGTGTAAAATACAAAGGAGAAATTAGTTGTCAAGGATATTTTTCTGATGTTCTATTGTGTGCTCCGCTTCTCTTTGGGATCCTTTTTCAGGGCTAATTTTAGAAAGTCAGCTCAAGTTAGAATTATTTACAATGCTCAGTATCTATATACTAGCTTTAAACTGCAATCATTTGGAAGTGATTGTCTTGGATGTTATGGACAGAAATAGAAATAACATATTTTTGAAAAATATTGAAAAAATATATATGATTAATGTTCAAGTTTACATCTTTTCTACTGCAAGAGACTTCTGTCCTTTTCGAAACTCTCCTGCGTAGCTTTGGGCTTGAACAGGAAATGCCAAATGCTTATGCAATAGGCTGGCAATGCCATTTTTATTTTTATCAGTAGAAGAAGAGATTACTTAGAAAACACTTGTAGAAAAGTTATGTAGCTGCTGTTTTGGATAAATTTGTTTTCTGAAGAAAGATATTATGACATCTTATTTTCTTGTTATTTTCATTTACTTATTTTTGCTTTTACCCAAAGTACATGTCTTCTAAGATATGAATGGGATGATCAGAAGAATGTATATTGTAGTTGTATTTATGCTTACACATGCTAGGTTATAATGCTATTAATAAAAGGGATGGATGGGGGTTTATTCTCTTGTCCTGAAAAGCCTTCTGTGCTTTCTGTTTGCCTGTTGCATATTGTCTGGTCTGGAGCCTGAGTCTGTCACAGTTTTCCATGAAAGAAACTTGTGATTTTGGAGAAACACTGGGTTATCCTACACGATGTGCCCAGGGACAAGCCAGTCATTCTGAGCACATTTAGCAATAAATTGGTGGGGTAAATCCCCTTTAAGCAAGAATTCATGTTTAAAGATTGCAGACAGCACCATAGGTACTGATATAGACTAATGGAACAACATAACAATGAAACTAATATAACACAATTTAATGTGGATGGCATTATTTTACTTAGAAAGATTCAGATCCCTTAATGGGTTTACTAACACCTCCTTAGTTTTTTCCTTCCTGCTGCTCCATTCATCTAATAATTTTAGTATTCTCCTTCCTTTCTCCTTTATGTGTTTCATATATTGTATTCATCTTTTATACAATATGCTAATGTTGTCCTTCACTAGTCCCTGCTTTAAACTCCAAGTAAGATATTGCTAGCATCCTACCCTTGCTAATACAGGGGCAATATTTTTGATTCAGACAACCTCCTTCACATACCAACTCCATTCAGTCTTCCACCAAAGAATGCCAATAATAATAATAATATTAACAATAACACTTTTTATTGCTCCCCCTTTATCAGATAAGCTTTATTGCTTGGTGTTATATGCTGAGTGCTGACAGACAACAGGAACTGGGCTTACAGAATGTGTGAAATCACTTTACCGCATATCTGGAAAGTCACTTATTAGAAGTGCTTTCTTTGCTATAAAACACTCTTTTCATGGAACATCAACTATTTGAATATTATTCTATATAATACTTGGTTTCCTGGTATAGCATGATGTGATCTATGTACTTATTTTCTTACAGAAAAGAGTGAATGTACTGAGAAGCAATCTGTTGATGCAGTAAAGATACGTGATAGCTCAGTAAATATTACAGAGCTAAGGTAGGGAAACAGCTCAAGAGTGCAGAATATAGCGGAAAGATCCGGTGGGTCTGCAAACAGTTGACACACGTGGTGTTTAAATATTGAAATCGTTGAGAACTTTTGTCACATTCCCATCAGCTTCAGTAATGACTGGACCAGGGTCTGTTCCTAGTTTTAGTCACTCTCCTGTTGATATGTATACATTTTTTGAATGTCCCTTTAGAAAGTTCGTCAGTAAGAGTACAGATAGTCCCGTTGGTATTGATAGTCTTTTTATTCTTTTTTTTGCTATCTATTACCTCTTAGTGAGAGATTTTAGAAATACCTATCAATTAGGCTCTTTTTAGTTCTCCTTTAATTTAAATTCCTCACTTACTCATAAACTTGAACATTTTAAGAATTTTATTTTTACCAAGCAGGCTTTCTTGTGATGTAAAATAAAATATCTTTTATTTTTTCTATTTTTTTTTCTATCTCCCTTAATCTGAAAGTCTTCAAATCAGGACTGAAGGGTAGATTCTTTTCTCTGTCCTCCCCAAATATTAAAGCTGTTGCAATGCCTGAGCTTTATATGTCTTACTTCCTAGTGAATTAAAGCCTTCAGTCTTCTGTATCATGTCTGCAATGAATTGAGTGGCTCACAAAAGCCATTAGGAAATGCTGAGTATTTCTTATAAGCTAGGCAATAGGAAATTTTGAATAGAAGGTTATGACTGAAATCCTCAGTTCATAATCCCTAGCCCTTACGTGTATATAGGTACATTGCCCTCTTCTCACTAACTAAAAGCTGGCATAGAACTCACTTGTCATAATACAACCAAGGTCAGTATCTCCTGACAAAGGGGAAAACCCTTTGTGGTGGAAACTTTTATTCTTTTTCTGAGGAAGGCTTTCTACATCTTTTTTGCCCATACTACTTTGCAAGTAGAGGCTCTGGTCTCGCTCTAAAAGGACAACCTGGAACAGCCACTCAAATCTTCCTGCTTAAGCAGCTTTATTTCTCATGGAGTAATTAGTTATTTGGCTTCTAGCATATCTGTAGCACTTTATCAAGTAGACATGAACACCTAGTTCATGAATGCTGCTATGTCTTAAGTTTGCTTAGAGTCAGACAGTTTTTGGTTGTGCCCAGAGGTAAATATTTGGGGCACCTAAGGACCTCTACTAACAAGGTAATTCATACTGTGAGTTTGAGGATTTAATTTTTTAATTCAATACCTCTATGTCTTCAGATTTTTTATACCCTTTAGAAAATCATCATGAAAGAGGATTTTGTTGGATTTTTTTGAAAGTCTCTGTTGTGATTTAAGGCCGGCCAGCAACTAGGCACCATGCAGCTGCTCGCTCACCCCGCACACAGTGGGATGGGGGAAAGTGTAGGGTTTAGGGATTATTCTGTGTGGGGCCCAGACGATAGAACACCAATATGGTTTTTAAAGTCGTCACTTTATTGAGCTTAGCTGATCATTTTTATACAATTCTCTAAGTTGTTTAGAAACTCTGACTGGTTGCTGCATGCAAGCATTTGGTGTCCACGCGCACAAGCATAAACGGTGATAGGTTACATCGGTACTGTCCACGCGCACAAACGTAAGATAAAGTTAGTTATACCCGCTCGGTACACGCACATAAACATAGGACATAATTGGCTGTATTAATTAGAGCATGCAGGACTTGTCTTAGTCCAATTGGTCGAGATAAGCCCCTGAATTGAGGTTGTTTGTGCCAAGTTCCCTTTATCGTGGAATGTGCACCTGTGTTTTTCTAATTGGGATCTTTCTTTTTCTATCTTCTTGTTTATTCTCTTCAAGGCCTTCTAAAAGCATCTGGAACGCTCCTGTGACCATGAGCTACTTTTTGGCCCAATAACTAAATTCCCTATAACTGAACCCTACAGGAAAGAATCGGAAAAAAAAGTAAAACTTGTGGGTTGAGATAAGAATGATTTAGTAACTAAAGTAAAATAAAATTTAATACTAACAAGAATAATAAAAACATAATAATAATAGTAATGAAAAGGAATATAATAAATATAGTAATAATAATAATAAAAAAAAACAAAGAAGAAAAGACAAGTGATGCACAATGCAATTGCTCACCACCTGCTGACCGATGCCTGAGCAGTGATCCGCCCCCCTAGCCAGCTTCCCCCAGTTTATATACTGGGCATGATGTTCTATAGTATGGACTATCCCTTATTTGAGATCAGCTGTCCTGGCTGTGCTCCCGCCCAGCTTCTTGTGCACCTGCTCGCTGGTGGAGCATGTGAAACTGAAAAATCCATAACTTAGGATAAGCGCTACTTAGCAACAACTAAAACATCAGTGTGTTATCAACATTATTCTCACACTAAAACCAAAACACACTGTACCAGCTACTAGGAAGAAAATTAACTCTATCCCAGCCAAAAGCAGGACAGTGTCACATTACTTCCAGTTTCCAGTCACATTATTTAGCCCATTTAGGGGCAAAATTCCATAGCATTAAAAATATATATCGTAGCATATAACATTTTTTTTTGGATGTTACAAGGACCATCTGTGGAGACATGTATCTATGAATATCTGATAGTTTAGGACAGAAGTGGAGTCCCAGGGAATTTTCTTGTATTCTGAAAGAAGAGCAAGTGAGATGGGAGAAGAGGTGAAAGAGTAATGACAAAACCTCCTAAAGATGAGGAATGAAAGCACAAGATAACTGAAAAAAGTTCAGGAGTCAACAGCAGGAAGATTGTCGGGAATCCATGAACTACTAGAGAAAGGCAAAAATTAAGAGTGGGCAAACAGACGATCTGGTATGAGACATACATGTTATAATACCAGTAAGATGAATAGCTAGGAAGAATGCTATAATAGAAAAATAGGTAAGTGGAGAAGCATAACAAATGAGATACAGAACAGGAATAGCAATGGAAAGCAGATGGTAAGGAAATGTTGTGCCAGCTTGATAGCCAACAAAGTCTGGTGGTGCAACTAGAGATTGTGACCACTGAGAAGTGCTGTCATACCAGTCAACACAGTAAAAGAATAGATATTTGTGAAACAGAATTTACAACATTCTTGATTTAAACAGGGACTTTACTGGGAACTTTCTTGTCCGTAAACTTCAACTATAAAATATAATAAATACAAAATGCAAATAGCTGATAACATTCATAGTGTGAAGAAACACAAGACTAAAGCTCACACTAATAACTGATGTCCTTTCCAGCTAGGCTCAAACACTTGCAAAATTTAATGAATATGAGGTACGCATCCTCCTGTAGTATATTTGTATGTTGGCAGGATGTCATTGTACCACCAGCCCCCCTGGCTGATACCTCTAGGAACTGCAGTTAGTGAAAACTCCATCCAAATGGAGCTTCGGAGAGGACGGGTGAGGACAGAGCCAGGAATGCCTTGGCCTCATGAGCTAGGATAATTTCTTCTAGCGGCTTTGGAAGTGATAGACAAAATTCTCTGAAAAGACACTCTATTACCCCCTAGATGTAGTTACAGCCACTGAGGGGGTCAGAACTTCAGATTGTTTTCCACAGAAATCCTGGTGCCAATGAACCCCCTCTGTGGACAAAAATTATATGCTAAAGGACAGAGGAAGACTAAACAAAATTTTCAGGCATAGTAACTTAGTCAGAGGAAGACTTTTAATGGTTATGCCAATGAAACACCACAGGGCAGGAAGTATCTTCTTTTTAGGACTCGGAGTGGCACTAACTTCATCTTTACAATGGGTATGGCTTCACCTGGGCTAGCCACTCCCTTGTCAGTGGCAAGAGTAAGAGCTTTTAAGGCATGATTTATCTCATCCTAAAGTACATTTCTAAAAGAGATCCCCAAACATGCCTGTTTCCTATGTAAATTGCTTAATAATAATAATGACAACACTTAATTTTCTTTTCAACAAGTTTCACTCTGAAAATGTGGTGTAATAACACTTTACTATTTCTTGACGATAAATAAACATTTGTAAATTATTTTAGGTTCTTTAAATTAAAGTTTAAAAAAAATTACAAAAGTCAAGAATTATGCATCAGTCTGCAGAGCTTATGGATTACAAGAATGCCCAGACAAAAGCTGTTCATTTTTTAAGAGAAAGAGTGTGCTGACAGAAATCTGCCAATGCAATTAATCTAAAGGTTTTTTTATATAGCTTATGTTTTCTAGTCACCCAGATCTAAGAAGCAATACAAAACATTTTGAAACATACATTCTGGTCCACCATATAGATGCAACCAATTTACAGTAAATCTACTTCAAAAGAATCAGTACCTTTCTTTTTAGTCTGTGCAGTTCCTGTTTTGTGGATAGATGTTTTTATTTCCCTGCTGATGTTTATGTACCTGTTCTGTAACTGTATTATAGTTTCATTGCTGTAATCCATTGACTTTAATGGAGTTATTCTTTTAATGGAGTTATTCCTAGAGTTATTCCTACACAAGTATAGTCTGTAAAGCCTGTATGATTTCTCTTCATCTATAATTTAAAGAAATCTTTATAGTCATTGTGCATATTCAAAAAGAAAAGAATTTGTGGGGGCAGAAGGAAATCATACTATACATACATAGCAAATTGAAAGGCATGAATGGGTAATCAACTTTGAATCAAAATTACATAGCTGTACGAGGCATGAGTCTACATTCATGGATACACTCTCCTTGCTTTGCACTCTTCCAGCATGCCAAAGAAGCCACAAGCCTGGCAGGTGAAGCTGGGTTCGTAACTGTTTTGCATCAGAGTACAGCAGTTGGAGCACCCTGGCACAGCTGCCCCTTCTCTGATGCAAACTGATGCAAGAAGAGAAACTTCATAGAAATGTCTCAGACTTACATTGGGAAGACCAGACCCACAGTTGATGCAAATACGTTGCTTAGTGTAAATCATGGGTTAGGAAGAGCTGGATGGACTTACGTGTGACTTACCTCAGTTTCAGATCTAGCCTCAGATCCTGGGTTGTGAAATTATGAATAGAGACAATGTACTGATGACAGTCAACAGCAGCATCTAGTAGGAAGATAACTCAAAACTAGTTGTCACTTCTCGTCATTATTTTGCTAAATAATGACAGTCCTCATGAGCTGCCAAGACAAGGTGAGCTATGCCATGAAAAACAAACATAACACACGGCATCACTGAAGGTTCTATTAAAAAGAGTTGTCCTTTTCTTTATCTCCTCTTTATGATTTTTGTTAGCAATGGCCAAAAAGGATCATTGCAGCCACACTTCATAGGCATTCAGCAAAGAAGTGCCATTCAAAGTTAAATTCCTGCTGCGCTATTTTTTGCTTGGCATAGTGTTCTGAAACACTATTTTCAAATTTTGTTAGTTTTGCTTTCATGTATTTTGTTACTCAACTTACACTATAGTACTTGCAGTGTTTACATAATGCCTGACCTTTTTTTACTGTTCACATTTTACATCTTTGTGATTCACTTGCACGTTTTCATTGCGTGTTTTTTCATATCCCCTCCCGATAAACAATATTTTATTGATTCAGCTGCAGATTTTAGTGCCTCAAAATGTACAAATATAGCCTATGTGTTGCAGTATGTAGTCTGATGTTCCAAATAGATATTTTACGGATCCAGCTGCACACTGTGGTGATCCAGTTGGATTCTTGATTTTCAATAAAATTGGTAGTTACACTATGTTCTGTGTTAATTAAACTGATTACAGTATTTTCATAATCAGTTTGAGGAAACAAGCTAAAAAAATCAAACCTAAAACCTAAGATTTTTTTCATAGTGTGCAATACTACACCCAGAGGTTTTAAGTAAGTTGAGCAAATTTTCTTAGTTATAATAAAAATATGACAACAGAGCATCACTTTGCCATAAATATGTTGGGAGGCATATGGATTCAGGCAGGCTGTCTAGTGTACTGCATTTTGCCAAGAGTTTTGTAGGTAATTCAGGCTACCAGAAGACTTTCTGGTCTTTCTTAAGCACAGAATTTACAAGACTTACAGATTTATTTAACATATCCAGCATATGTTAACGGTGTCTCTTAAATATTCTGCTAATGGAGAAAATTCCCATTTCTATTTAGGAATTCTATTATATTGGGATGCTGTGCACTACAACAGTGATCTAAGGGTTTCTTTTTAAAGAATTACCACACCTTAAAATGGAATATGTATTTACAGTTTGCTATATGTTTTTACAATTCACATACAGACAATATCAGTGTAAAAGTTATATGAGAGACATATATAAAAATAGAAAAGGGAATCAGAGACGTGAACATTTCCTGCTTTGATCACACTTAAGAATGGAGCGAGTATATCTGTTTCAGCTCCAGAGAACTGTTCCTTAATAAAAAGAAACAAATCTCTACAGTCCTTTTCTGCTTCTGAAATACATCGCAGTCTGCAATAGTCCTTTACTTCACTCTGTCTATTAGACTAGTAAAAATGTTTCTTAAACTAATCATAAATTTGCTATAGCCCAAGAGAACCTGTGGAAGGGTAGATGTGCTTTAGCTTAGCTCAGTACTTAGCATGTACAATTCGTGGATCTCTACTGGCAACCCAACTTTCCTCATGTGGATGTCCCTCTACAGACTCCTGTTTTCAAAGAGCAGTTCCTTTAAGATACTTTAGGCAAAAGTTATGAAATAGATTAGTAAGAATAATTTTATGAAGTGGGATGCATCAGGGGCAGTCACTTATCACATGATTTTTTTTTTCACTGTCTCACTAAATGGATGAAACTCATCAACTTTTTTCTTTTTTTCTCATTTCTTCTGAAATTCTTTCCTCCTTATCCTTAATGCTAAGGTTTTAACTGAATATTTCTGCCACTGCATCTTATGAAATTTACACAATTATCACTATAATTTACCACACTACATAATTCAGTCAGTTTTCTTACTTTGAAGGGGCTCTTTATACCGTCTTGCTATCTTGTTGTCAGTATTGGCATTTCTGTTTCTTTCACAGCAACAAGTCTTACTACTTCACTGGGATTATGTCTCTTTTGATAAGAAATACCTGTCTCCCTCCACCTTAAGCATATTTATAATTTACTGTGGTTTCTCTTGTGCTTTTCACTGGATGATCTAAGGTTCAGATTCACTTTTTACCAACATGGGACATTATGGCTCCAGAAGCTTTGTTGATCCACACTAGTGCTGGGTATTATAAGACTTTGGAGATGAAAGCTAAGCTTGTGTCTGATTAGGTGCTGTTTTCTTCTCTTTCTTTATGGATAGTGAAGTTTCTATTTTTTCCCCATTTTCTGTTCTTGAAAACTAGTTTCTAAATGCTTATATGTAAGGCAGGCTTTGTATTTATTTAATGAGTTTTCGTGACTTCCTTAAACTTGTATTTTTCATTTTTGTCACAGTCTAGAACTACCTAAGAGGTGAAAAAATTAGCAATGCATTGTTGACCACTGCTTCCTCCCTTTCACCATATCAATATGTAATTAATAGATATTTTCCTAAAGCTCCTTCCTTTGTGCTTCTGCAAGTTCCATAGTTTACTGGTGGTACAATACCAGAGTGATACCGAACTTGCTAAATAAAGCTTTCCCTATGCAGATTGTAATATAAAAAGTTGATGTGGAAATAGGGTGCTGAAAACAGATAGGCTTTGTCCCTCCTCCCTGCACAGTTAAAAGGATACTTTACAGTCTTTTGCTGCCTTATGCTAATTTTACAGACTTTCACTAGGCATAAAAACCTGCTTGATATGAAACTTCTTCTAAAGGTGGATGCAATTTGTCAAAGATGGCGATTGCAGCTGGTGGAGGCTCCTGGGATGTCGTTCACTGCCTTGCCTCCATAGCAGTTCAAGCACATTTTCCATTTTCATCAATTTTGGTTGCCTCTGGGTCTCCATTTCAGCAACTTCCAGATATTTTTTCGGGCCACCTCCTGATTCTGATTCTTCAGCTTTAATTCCTGTTGCTTCTGTTACATTGTGATTTGTGCTAACAGCCCTCAGGTATCCAGATTGCTACTGACTGGGCCAGCCTTGGGCTGCCCAACTGGGACTGAGTTTGTATCAGCAACCTCTTTTTCCTACTGGTCATGCTGCTTCAGCCATTATATGAACTCCTTGAGGTTTTCTCCAATACAGTGTATGCACCTTTCTCAAAGCTCTTCATGTTCACTTCTCCTAAATTCTCAAAAAGCTCACCACAGGCTAGCTTGCCCTATTCTGATGGGCTTGCAGTATCTGCTTCCTTATAATGTTCCCTATACAATCTTTTTCTCAGATGGAATACAGATGTGCACAACCAAAGTGGATTCTCCAGCTGAACAAATTTAAATCTTTGCCATGGCTTTCTTCTCCAAAAGTCCACCTCATTCTCCGAAACAGGCATAAGCTTGTATTTTATGCTAGCAATTTCTCTACTTGAACAGAAAAGCAAATTCTCACTACTGTCAGTGACAGGCCATGATTCAAATTGACTGATGAAAGGGATAAATGTCATCAACAATGTCATTATGCCCACCATACCTGACAAAAAGGTTCATTCTTACACTTAGTGGTACATAGTCTGTGGCTTCCCGGCCATAGGCAGCCCCCTAGCATTTGTGACTCCCACACCAGAACTAATTGTATGACTTGCAGCAGGATAATACTGGCCAGGAAGTTGGCAGATGACATTCTGAAGATAACGCAACAAGGTTGTCTTGGACTCAGCTCCATGACCCAGTCTTCAGGCAATCAATGAAATCCCTGAAGATCTGTTGCAACTCCAGCCAGAGCTGCTCTGAGACATGTAGAACATGACTTGTCGTCCTCAAATGTACTAAGAATGTGATTCATGCCGCTCTTCTTAAATACCAGGCAGTTCCCACATGCTAACTGTTTTCTCTCTGAATTAATCTGGCCTTCAGCACCAAGAAGTGATTCCTCACTTAGTAAGTGAAAAATAACAGAAAAAGAAAAAAAAAAAGGCATTGGGTTTACTGGTGTTGAGAATGGAGACTCCTGAACACTTCAATCATCGGTTATAGGAAGATAACAAAAGAAGGTAACAAAGTGTGTTGAGGATGAAATAGTTATTTTGTAAAAAACATCATTACCTGACTGATCCACAGTGGTTTGGATATATCCTCTTGCCAAAAATTTCTTCCTTGCTCTTGGATTTTAGTCCCAGATGGAGACCAGAGGGGTGGGGGGGATGTGGGGGGGAGGACAGAGAGAGATATGATGCAGGGCTTTCTGCCAGGACTCACTTTTCAGGTGAATTCTGTTTAGTTCTCTCTCAGCAAATAAATTGTAAAGGATGCTTCATCCAGCTCCTGTCCCCTCCAAGATGTCTCATCATCAATGTTAGGGGAAGCATTTCAGGAGCCAGTGCTCATAGAATTAACTCAGGCATGCATGGTATACTAAGAACAGCAGGTTTATGTTCCTGCTCCAGATTGGTTTGATCAGATGCCAGTCTGCTCAATAGCTGCCCCCAAAAGCCCTGATCACATGGCTGTTTTTACCTTATACTCCCTTTTCTCCCCCTGTTGTGGTGTAACTCCAGCCAGCAACTAAGCACCATGCAGCCGCTCGCTCACTTCCCC
>NW_010972468.1:2783814-2839355 GCF_000737465.1 Haliaeetus leucocephalus | reverse complement strand
ACTCAAAAACATGGCATTGTACCAGCTACTAGGAATAAAATTAACTCTATCCCAGCTGAAACCAGGACACCCTCCCAAGACAGCAACCAATGTCTGTTCACTCTTCCCTCATTGGATCTGGTTTTGCTGATTTTACAATCTTGGCAATTTGAGGGTCAGTGCTTTTGCATCCTTCACTCCGGGACTAGATATAGTCTGTGGTAAATATGGATATTGTTTTTTTATTATCTACATGGATTATTTTGATCTTCCAATCAGTGCGCTTTAAGGAGGAAGAGAAAGAACACCAACAAACAGCAATGAGACAATGTGCTGGTAGCTGTAAATGGAATTTCCAAGGGGTAAGTAAACCTTGAGATGTCAGCTGCATTCAGTAAATCTGCACATTGATTACATCTCTGTAAATGTGGGATAAGTACAGAATAAAGGTCAACAGATTAAACATGTAGTTTAATCAGCAAATTATGCAAATGAACACAAATGAAATATACCATTCAACTGTTAAGATCAGTAAAGCATGCAACTCTATTAGTGAAGTGTTTGAGTGCTGGCCATCTTAAATATACACCCAATTTACTAAACTTTAAGAAAATTCAGTTGCTGGAGGAAACAGTTGAAAGAGTTTATCAGCCAAATGCCTGGGCTGACCAACACTTATTGTAATGTAGCTATCTAAAATATGGTGAAGAATAATTAGCAAACATTGGTAAAAATTGACAACAGTGACAACAACAAAACTGCATCTAAAGCTTTTTTCTCCATCACTGGAGGGTGAATATCAATTAGTAAGTGGTGAGATAATACAGCTACTTGAAATATGCTGATCAATGAGGTGGAATTTACAGACACTCAACAACTACTGTACACGGCTCAAGTAGCAAGTTCCCTCCCAGCTCCTCATCTAGGTCAAAATCAGCGAAGCACTTAAGTACATCCATAACTTTAAGTGTAGGAGTAGTACCACAGACGTCTTTTGCTCGCCTGCTCCTGCTGATGTTATGGAAGTAGAGACCTGAGATCAGGGCTCAGTTATGCTAATTACAGTTCATAGATTTTAAAAGAGTCAGCCTCTGAAAGACTAGCAATCTAGAGAGACAAAGGGTGGGGAGAGTTATTATTCTCTCCTCTCTATCTTCCTTCTCTCTTTTTTTTTTTTCATAATAATTACAATAATTAGGTTAGAAATTTTGGATTATATCCCAGATATCTTTACACATATGAATGGGCTTCAGAAGTTCACAGTGTTAACACCAATGAACAGTGTTAATACCAATGAAGAACTGTTTATACACTTAGAAATAATAATCAAAATTTGCAAAGAAATAGTTAGAATTCTTAGATTAAATGTCATAAACCAGACCTTTTTTGCCTCTCTGCCTTTTTTGTAGTATTTAAGTCACTGTAACATGATTTTGCATGTTGGTAAGTAAATTACTTGCTTTAATGCAAGCAAGTAGAACTATTCTACAGGCTGAACTTGCATCGGTCTTTTAGTTTGGATCAGAAATGTGCTTTTCAATTAATTTCTGAATGGTCCCCACTCATTTTGATTCAGTTCCTATCAGGGAAACTGTTGGAGTGCAGAGTTGGATTTCCTTCAGATGAAACTGTTGGAAGATGTCCTTCAGGGACACACCTAATGCTTTCCAGCTGCAGGTGAGCATTCCCTTTCTGGGACCAGACTAAAGCTAGTTTATACTCAAGTAAAAGAAAAGGAAAAGGGGGGAACACACCCTGTATGGGCATTGCATAAACATTAATTTCTCCGCACCAATTCTTTGGCTTTAGAGATCATCTTCTATTAGTCTTTGCTTCTTGCTAACACACGTAGAATTATGGTGTACCAAAGGTTAGTCTCACTACTGGTGTGCACACTCCTGGAACTATGATAACTTATCTCCATATGTTGGCATCTCGGAGCTTGCTGCCAACCGGTGCCTCCATACTGATGGTGAAAAAGGGAAAAAAACATTTGGTTTGGTTTGGTTTGGTTTGTTTTTTTTCTAGGAATATGTTCTGATAATTTTCAGCTGGAGAGTTTTCTGTGTAAAGGAAGCCAGCACTGTCAGGCTAATACAGGATTATAGACATCTGTACTTCTGGATAGATGCAGATTGCCTCAGTGCTTGCAGAGAATTGCAAGTAGCTTCTAAAAGCAACTGAGAAGCTTCTTCTTGCCTTTCCCATTCCCCTTCCTCTCCCCCTCCTACTTCCCTTTCCCCTTTTGCTGTGAAATTCTTGAGGTGAAAAATTGTGCAGCTTGATCAAGGATTTATTGTATACAATGGACAAATTAAAGGCTACCTATATACAGACACGTACAGTTAGTATAAGTGTTTAAACGAACATTTACATTTCAATGCCTGACTTTTGCTAGTCAGGAATTTCTGTTTGATGAAACAACTGAAAAATGCAAGCACAACTGAAAAAGAAATTCCAGCTTTCTATTGCAGATATATTTTACTTATTAAAACAATTAGAATCTTTACACTGTCCTTATGATAATAGATCAATGTCTCACATTTTTTCCTTTCCTTTTTTTTACATAAGGTGAAAAATATTCCATACTATTACACAATCCCAAATAGTTCCTGAGAACCACAAAGTCCGCTTTAATTCTTTTGTTGTGTAACCCCTTGACAATATGTGCCTTATGAGCAGAGAAAGTAGATGTGGGCAAATGAAAAAAGACATGACTTTACACGTTTTGCTTTATTTTTCTGGTAAAAAAAAATTCTTGAAGAGGTTATACTGAGAATCATGCTTTTGGAGCTTTCAGAGGATGGCACAGAACAGATGCCAGCAGTTCACGTGTGTCAGACTTGCAAACATATCTCTTTTTTTCACACTGCGGTAGATGCTATTCACTATCATATGGAGTTCATGGGTTTATGTAGCAAAGTTTTAGCAGTGGAGGTGGGGGTACAGGGGTGGCATCTGTGAGGAGAGGCCAGGGGCTGTCCCATGCCGAATGGTTCCAGCCAGCTCCAATGGACCCACCGCAGGGCACAGCTGAGTCCCTCAGCCAAGACGGTGGTTCCTCAGGGAAAACATCATTAAGAACAAGTAGAAAATGCCACACAGGCAGAGAAGGGGAAAATAAAAGAAATGATGAGAAACAGCAGGGGAAACACCAAGGTCAGAAGAGGAGGAGAAGGAGATGCTCTGTGGCACCGGAGCAGAGATTGCCCTGCAGCCCATGCAAGGACCCACAGAGGAGCGGGTGAAAAGTGCGAGGAGGAAGGAGTGGTGGGGGACCTGTTCTGCGCTGACCACAACCCCCTGTTCCCCATCGCTCTGCACCCCCTGGGGTGGAGGTAGAAGAGTCTGGCATGGAGTGAAGCTGAGCCTGGGAAAGGAGGAGGAAAGGTGGTGTTTTAATATTTACCTTTTGGCTTCCAACTACCTGAAATAGTCATTACATATTTAGTTTAACTGATAATCCATCAAGTTAGTTTTCCCCAAGGCAAGACTTTTTTACCCACAACAGTAACTGGTAAGCAATTGCCCGCTCTTTATCTTGACCCATGAACTTTCTCATTCCTGTTCTTCCTATTTTGTCCCCCCGTCCCACTGGGGGTGTGTGGAGTGAGCAAGCAGCTGAAGGGGAGTTTGGCTGTTAGCCAAGGTTAACCCACGACAGACCAGCTCAGAACTGAGCAACTAATACAGTAACACCACTTAAGTAACTGTCTTGTAACTCACAGAGGCGCACACACATATGTTTTATAAGCACACATTAATGGGTAATTAGTTTAACATTGATTGTTTATTATAACAGCGCACTTTCCAAATACTCTAAGCATTAATAATTTGTAATATCATTTAATTTTGTATGAAGAAAATAAGTTGATAAACAGATTTTCATAGCCATCAGACTGTGCTGTATATTCAAGGATATGCATTAAAAATGTTTTGTCTGGAAGATAACTGGATTTTCCACCAGAAAAATAAATAAGTAAATAAATAAAAAATGAACATCAAGGACCACAGGAACACAGAGTTATGGAGAAAGAAATGTCTATCCATTATGTACATTAATCTACATGCATATATAAAATAACTATAAAAATATGTTCTTTACAACCACAGATCACTTGGCTTTGGTGAAGAGTCACCAGGAAGTTTATATTGGATCCATGACTTGTGTATCCTTGTCTCCCTGGAAAGCTGTATCAGGGCAACGTTTAGGCACTACCCTGTTTCTGTCTTCTGCCTGCACTGTAGAAATATCCAATTGCCTATCCACTGAAACAGTTCTAGTCCTTGCTTGCTGCCTTTTGAATAATTTCTCACTTCTATGAATGTTTATCTCCACTCTGTGCCCTTCCGCACCTAGCTTATGGCATCTGTCATGGTGAAAGCAAAGCAGAGTAGACAGAATTCAGGAAAAAAAAAAATCTTTCAATTTTAAACAGCAGAAAACACTTTAGAAAAATAAAAAATAAAATCTACATTCATCAGTCATTATTGAAGATCCATTTGAAATACGCTCAGTGTCTTTCTCAGATCAAAGATTCTTCTTCTTTTGCTGTATTACATACTTTACTTCTCATCTCGGGATTTTTCCCATGGATGAGTAGTTAGACAAATTGACCTGTCCATCCTTGAGTCAGCACACAAAAAAGCCTTCCTTTAAAAAAATGCAGTCAGGAGTCACGGTAGTGATTCAAAATAAATAGTTTGAAGTGATCAATTGCTTGGTTACTGGATGAACCGTTAAAATGGACATTAGTAGCTCATCTCCCGTAGTACAGTCTTGTTTTGAATAGGAGACCATAGGTACTTTTTCAACTGTCTGTTGATACGCTCTAGAAACCCCACTCCAGTGTGCAGGAAAATGGACAAAAGGATAAGCATGAAAGAGTGACATCATCATTATCATCATCATCATATGACGTAATAAATGGAGTTTCAATTTTGACACAGATGCAGACAAATTTAACCCAATCCATCAAAATATTCCATTACTGTTACGTTGCTGGGGTTAGTTAGAGAAGCTTATGAGATGATTCATGTCTTAAATGTCAGGGAGTAAACATTCAGAAAGGGAAATCTTTTTAACATAAAAGAGTGAGAGAAGAATACACCAAGAAGGAGAAAATAACACTTTCTTTCACCTTGTTATAGGTTAAAATGGAAAGAAAAATTCTCTGAAGATGTAGATGCAGATCCATCTAATCCTTTATGTATGAAGTCAGAGATAAAATTGAATGCTATAAAAGGATTATTTTAAACACAGACAAAATTTAAACTGGCAGAATATATACACATACATGCATACATACGTGTATATATATATAGATGTAGATGTAGATGTGATAAAAAGGGGTTTCAGTAGAGGAATGGTAATTCATCAGGTTTTGAGCTCTTAGACATGATTTCAAGAAGTCTGAAAATATAAGTCCAGTTCTTGATGAGCCATTTGGTGAACTGTTAAACAAAGAGTGTTTCCATCTGTCTTTCTCCCCTTACTGTCCTTGTAACTATCCTGCCTTATACGTGAAATTTGCACTGTTCACTCCTTCCAACTTATTTCTGTCTGTTTTTTTCCCCAGTTTCATCCAGTCCACTGATATCTTGGGGTTGAGTTTTGGGGGGGTTTAAGATCTGTCCAAGGCAAAACGTAACCTGTTGAGTTAACCATTATTTGAGGCACCACGGAGAACAAGCTGATAGTGTTTACCTTTGATTCAAGTAGAGATTGGTATTGTCCATTGGTTCCAGCCTATGAAGTATTGGTGAAATAGGTGTGCCTTATGGAGCCATATTTCCTCCTGAGCAGCCCAATAAATGAGGGACCATTTGGATGGAATAACCTTTGACTTTGTTTCCTTAACCTCTTTGTGACTGTGTGCGCTTCTGGAAGTACAGCAAAGCAGCTGTGCAGCGTCCAGACTACAAATGAGGTACGTCTCAATGCAACCCTAGTGCATGTCCTTACTGCTTCACACCCACGTGGCCACTCCTCACTGTGGGTGCTGTTCCTTTGAGTAGCATGGAACGTCCCTCGCACACGTAAGCCAAATTGGCTGTGTAGCAGTGTTCACCATGGGAGCAAGGTTCGTGTGTGCACTTGTCTGTTCATGTGTATGTCTCTTCCCTGTTTCTGTAGCTTTTGAATCTATTGATTTTAGCCAGATTTGACAGAGTAGTAGAGGTCTCAAAGATAATTAAGTGCCAGTTCCAGTTTCTTGCACTTTTCTCAGTTAGCAGCTGGTGTCCCTTTGCTCTCTATTCTAATTTTCCATCCAAACCATGCTAACTGCTTTAGTATTCAGAGAAGCTGATAAGCAGCCACAGTCTGAACAGAAATTCCTGTTGGTTGATTTTACTGAAAGCCTCCACTACTACCTCCAAAATATCCTGTGGGAGAGGACTGCAAGAAAAAAAAAGCAAAAATGCGTTGCTTTGCTCTAGTGTTTGAGGTGATCAGCTTAAAAATATGCAGTGGATTCTGAGAATTGTCAATCATTTGTCTGTCTACATTGCATGTGGCAGCCTGCCTCCTGCTACCCAGACAGTATGTTATGGAGAGAAGAAGGGGAGCAGAGTGCTTTTACTTTGTTCTGATACAGACTATACTTGATCCTCAAGTGACTCTGTTTATAAGACTATTATTCTGTGCAATGCAATATTATTATTACAAAAACAAATTCAAAGTCATAATAGCTCATGGGCATTTTGTGTTTCTCCAGAAAAAGAAGTAACCTTATGTTAGGGAGAGTGATATGAGAGAGTAATACAACCCAAAAAAGAAGTCTAGAGAGTCTGAAGGAAGAAACAAAAGAAATGCCAGGCCTTAAAGAGAGACAGATATCTGACTGAGGAAAAAGCAACACACTCCTGCCCATGGTGGTAGGGGTACGGCTCAACATATTGTCCCCATTCTGGGAAATACATTAGCTTTAGGGTTGAAACCAGGATTTGAAGTGTTGGTTCTGCCTAGACAGAAGGAATTTCTCTCTAACTATTTATTTATTAATTAGGAAAATGGTTAGGCATACTTCTGGATAACCAGTTTGGACAATGGGTGGCTGATACTATCACAGGTGTTGCTAAAGTGTTTCAGAAGTATGTAGAAGAATCACAATATAAACATATCCACAGGTAATTTCATAATGCTTATGCTAGCCTTTTATAAGTGTTTGATGGAGCGATAGGTAAGAATTATCGAGACCCAGAAAAGAAAACCATGGAAATAAGGATAATATAGCGCAGCATGACAGATGTCTTAAATCATATGAGAGATATATGACAATTGCAGAGTGTTTGTAGAATTATATGAAAGGTGCCTCCTACTTTAAGTGAGATGATATAAATAAGGTAGGTTTGATGGAAATATTTCTAGAAAAGAAAGGAAGCAGCATAAATAGGAAAAAAAAAACCCCAACCCCCAAAAAACAAGTGGAAAAAGATTCCATGAAGAAGGAAATGACTGGAAGGAGTAACTTCCAAAACCAGCAAGTTTGGCATTGTGATGGATGTGGTTGGTGTCATAGTTTTTTTATTGGTAGTACCTTTCTCAGCAGCATAGATAGGATTTTCTGAAGTGAAGAGGGATTCTGGTTCAGGGGGAAGAGGAGTGTGAATTCTGGGTCATGGGAGGGAGAAAGGAGACTGAAGAAAAGGAGGAAGGAATGTGTGGACACAAGGAGGTGTACATGGTTTCTGACATGATGCCTGGTCCATGTGCCGCAAGAACTAGTGCTCTGTCTCAGGGTTCGGAGAGGTAGGTGAATGTCCACTTTTCAGAGCTCACTTAAAGCGAAGGCTTTTATTCCCCCAAATCACTTTATCCTCTCTTATTTGTCATCTCTCTGGCTTAATTGTTTTGTCTTGTGGTTGTAAAAACTGGTTTGCTATTGAATAAAAGTGAGTGAAATGGTCAGTGAGTGAGTAACAGAATAATCAGCACAGATTCTTCAGAATAAATTAAATACAGAGAACAGATGAAAGACTGCAATGTTTACAACATTAAGTTTCCTTCTGAATCATGGGACCAGCCACCACGGACCAAATGTATAAAAACTTTTAAAGCCATAGTCAGTCCCAAATAAAATCACAGTGTCATAACAAATCCCAAGGATCTGAGATTCTTTTTAGCTCAAGTTATTGCCAACACATAAACTCTCTACTCTTTTAAATAAAAACAATAATAATCTCAGCAATAACAATTAATTAAATTTAAAAAAGCAAGGGACTCAATTGTTATAATTCAACATATTTCAATTAACTCCGAAAACTTCTAACAGATACTGGGTCAAGCTTTTCAAGACTCAAAAAAGAAGACTGAAATGCCTGCTATGCTGTTTAATCTGAAGGTATGAGCTAAAGTTGATGAAAAGACCTATAAGAATTTGAATTAAATTTAAAAAAAACATTTGTCCTAATTATAACAAAATTCAACCTTTTTTCTTCCCTCCGCAGATAGAGGAATGTGGAGTGTAATCTTCCTCTTTAAACTATTCAGTGTATTTTGTCTTTGAATAAACGATTTATCAGTTCTGAGTTTTAATATCATATATCTTGATGTTGCTGTTTTCCCTCAAGCTGACCTCCACTTTTACAACTTCAATTATAATGTGGTTTTTTTATGTTTGAGTTTACTGGTGTGTTTTAACATATGACTTTTGGAAAACAAAAGATAAGTTTGTGAAGGTAGAAAATGCAGATGTAGTTACTTTCATGTGCAAAATTACGTCATTAGAAACTGAAGCTGTCTTTAAAAAACTGCTCACTAGTGAGCTAAAACTTTTAAAGAGGAAGTCAGAGTAACACACAAAAGAACAGACATGTACTATCATCTTTGAGCCTGAAATATTCTATGACAATTTTAAACATGCACAGTACTGCATGAGTCAGCCCTATGAAGTGAAACTCCAATATGAATTCCAATATAAAAAGTGCCTTTAAATAAATGACTGTACTAAACATTAAAGAGAGTCAGAGAGATAATATGCCAAAGCAAACATGGTGCACTCTTGATGAGGAAAAGTGCTGAACAGACTCAGGATTGAGCCATCTAAAAGCTTGATAGGCTCATGAACTATATTGACAGCTTAAGATCTCTCTCTCTCAAACAAAAACTCACTCTTATTTGGGAGACTAAGAGCTGACCACTAGCTTTTTGTAAGAGTTCTTGCACACAGCCAGAATTCTGATTTTCAGGTATGGCATGGAAATCACTCTGATCAGTCCCTATTAGCTTGGTCACTCTGCTCTCCTGAGTGGCCATGCTGTACATTTGAAGGACAGTAGTCAATAAGGGCTGCTACAAACTTTCTAGTTGTGTTTTTCACAGTTTTCTGTTTTAGAAACCTTTCATATCATCTCTTGATTGGGAGACTGCTGAAGTTAGGCACTATGAAAAGTCTGTCTATAAAACATTTCAGGTGCTAATTTTTGATCATCTGATGACAACAAAGAATAGGCTTTTAACAGCTGATCCAGTTTCTTATGCTTTTGTGCTTTTAACCTCTCATGTAATTTCTCCATCTAGACTACAATACCCCAAATGTCCGTACTCTGGAGCACATGTTTACAGACAAATCAGGCACAACTTAACAATAATAGTACGCTTCAATAAGAAATCTATTTAGAAGTTACAGAAATTAATAAGGAGGTACAGTCTTTCTATAGACTTAAGCTTTAAGCAATTTATGACAAATTCTACAGGATGGCTTACTAAAAATTATATGAAAGCTATTGCTTTTTATTCAGTTAGTTCTATTTATTGGAAAAAAAGATAGCCTCAGTATGCACCCACAATGTTTTTTTTAAATGAATCTAATTTTCTGCAGTATGCATGTTCCATAAGAAAGTCATAATCATTGGGATTAGGACTTCTTTTTACTTAGGATATGCATTCTTAGGCCAGTGATGTATCTAGTGTTTGAATTTTACTTCTCTAACCTCAACAGTGTATTTTACAGGGCTGTCAGAAGGGCAGGCTGCAAAGAAACATTGCAATGACCATTTACCAATGGCTACAAGTTATTATATATGAGACTGCAATTTTTTTTAGTCTGAAGGGAGCGTTAAATGACAGCATAGTGCAATTTAGAAATCGGCTGTTTCTTGTTTACTATTCTCTTTTTAAACATAATAAAGATATTCTTTATCTTCTGGACTCTCTTATCTTTTCTGTATCCTTCTACAAAAGCATGCAGTGCATGTCACAGCAAAGCTTCCTGCTACCTGTAACAGTGTCCTGCTTATCAGTGAGATCCTGCTTATGAACACAGAAATACATACATATACATATTCTTCTGATGTATGTATATATTTATTTGTGAAGCAGAGGTACCATATAACTTCAACCTTTAGTTCCAGGCCTTTTTTCTCTCAGTTCCCTCACGATAACACAAAGGAGTACATACAAACTTCTCTGTTCCTTCTACAAGAAAATAAAACCACAGAAACTGTATTTGAAGATCAAAACTGTAAAAGAAAGAAATTATTTAAATTGATTAGACAAAAAACGTATTTTCTTCCTTCTTCCTCTGTTGGAACAGCAACATACATATATTTGCACTTCATCTGAGATAGATACCTTTCTGCATAATCTTATACAAGCTAATTTTTAAATTTTGTTTTCATCATTGCAGTCAGTATAGACAGAGTATAATATTCTCCAGACCACGTTAAGACATCCAACTTGCTCTTTGTTGTTTGGTCTCTTCTATAAATGAAGATTAAATTCACACCATGGATTTGGTCTTCCAGGCTACAGGTTTAATTTCCACAACTCTACTAGTACGTTATCAACTGTTAAATCTGCAAATAGTAATCCTGAGCTACATATTTCTTTTTAACTACAGGCACAGGAGATGATTTATACTACCAAAATTGTTTTTAAAATTGCTTGAGAAATTTCAAAGGGTGGGAAGACAGTAAGCAAATAGAAAAGTGAAAAAAATCCTGTATTTTCATTTTCATATAAACATTGGCTTTATCCAAGAGTAGGGCTGTTTTTAGAAAGCCCTTTCTCTTGGCTGGGTTCAGATAAGACAAAGGTATAGTTATGATGAGATCGCTATAAACCTGACCATGGGTCAGAAAGATGCATGTGTTTTTAAAAATGAGAAATGAGAAAATGATAAGCTTCTAAATACCTTCTAACCTTAAATCTTACTTAAAGGCAGGTATTACTCTTGACTGATGGAGCTGGCTTATTGAGGACTGATATTAAAGTCAAGAACAAAGGTAAAGGAACATGAAACTTATTTTATTGTATAGCACTGGATCTAGAAACAGAAAATCACTGACATTCAGTGACTTCATATATAAATATTTGGTTAACCCCATTTTAAGAATTTCTTAATGATCCTGTGATGTTACACATCTGCTTGCAGTTGGCAAGACTACAGAAGAAATATATATGTTCTTGAACATGTCATTAACCCTTGTGTCACTTTTTCCCCCCTCATTTCATCACTGCAATGTGCCAGGTTAGTATACTTTCAACTCAGGTTTATATATGTTGCCACAAAGAAAACTCATACAGAAGTATAAAGCCATACTACTCTGCTTTGACTGCAACTTCCTTCCTTTCCTGGAAATCCAGTGAAGTCAGTATACATTCATGATCTAATCCAACAGAGCATGTGATGAACTTCATTCATTCACATCAGAGGGAGCATTCATACGCTTCAAGCTAAATAGCGTTTGTCTTGACTTTTGAATAAATAAGAATAAAATTTGAAGTATTCATTAAAAAAATGATAAATACATTCAGATTTTTTTTGTTATTGACCCCATCAAGCTTACCTGTGAACAAAGAACTTTTACAATCCTTTTTGTTTCAAAAATATTGTCATCCTGAGGAAAAAAACAATTTCGTTAGTAAATAATCTGTGATGAAATTGTTAGCTGGTTATGAGACAATTTTAACATATTGCTATATCTTAAATTGCTCTTTCCTTGTCAATGCAATCAGTCTTCCTTTGCATGCTTTGTCTATAGTTTTTCTTTATGCCTACATACAGGGCAGGAAGGAGTAAGCTTAACATTCTTTTATGGGCATTCCTCATGCATTGCTTTAAAAAATAACAGTAGGTAGCCACATGTAATCACAACTCTTTGTGAAAAGTAATCAAACTTGGAGCCATTACTGCTGACATATGCACCTAATTACAAGTAAATTCTAATTACATTTCAGATTAGCTAATATCAGATCATCTAATATTCAAACTATATTTTTCCAATGAAAAAGTCTCACTGAAATCCCCATCTGTAATTCCAGGAACAGTATGTACCTTGATTGATCTGGATTATTGGGAATGGGATCAGCTTAAATTCAGAAGAACAGAACATCTTGATAAGTGTTTTTTCATCTCTGAGATTCAGCTTTACATTAAACCCCGAGAAAATGCCAGTTCTGAAAACTCTCAACTTCAGTTTTACTTGCAGTGTACATCAACAGGCAGAAATGCCATGACCTTTTGTACCACATACTCCATAAACTCTTGCTCTCCTGTCACTGATTTTGTCACAGTTAAATTTGTTTATATTTTCTAGTTACTGACATACAGTAAAGGTTCTGTAAAACCTCAAGACTTTGGGACGGATTCTCATTAAACAGTTTTGTTTTCTTTTCATCAGTGTTTAACTTCATCAGCTTTAATAGTGTTGCCTTTGATTTACAACAGTTTGTGAAAAGAACCAAAAGCACCCTTCATACCATACACTGACTAATGTTCAAAGGAATTTTGTCTTCCTTTTTGATGGAACACTGAACACTAGAGGATCTGTGACTCAACTATTTCAGAAATTCTCCAACTAATGCTAATTTTATATGTGTGGTTTTAATGTTCTTTATCTTGAAGCCTCGGTTTGGTGATCTTAGTGATGCTAAGACTACCTGTGTTTACTGTTTTCAGAATGTAATGTTCTGGTATATCTCCCTTTCACAGACTCATTCCGTTTATACCTTCACTGCCTTGCAACAACCCTTTCTTCAGGAATTGTCAGCTTATATGCTTACAGAAACATTTTCAAGACTTATTGCAGCATCCAGCGGTTTAGGTAGAGTCAGGCTTCATTGTTGTATCTTTGCTATGCTTATATAGCCCTACTTTTCATGCTAACTGCTTGCAGAGGATTGCTGTATATCATATTGACCTGTAGGACTCTCCCTCACATTTGGTATTTACCCATTTACCAGCTGGTGCTGTGACACTTTCCTAAACTGTTAGAATAAAAGTACCACAACGGTTCTCTAGAGGAGGAAGCTGATGAGCTAAATCTCTTGCTTAAATCTTAGAAATAAAAAGACAGTAACAACAGTACTTGTCTTATAAACGTCCTTTCCAATTAATGTTCTACCAACCTTTTGGGTACCTCACGTGAATTTTTCATAAAAGCTTTTTGGAAGGCCTATTAGCCAGAATGGATACACAATGCACTGGTAAGTCATGAGATTATGATGTTCTTGGACAAACGGAAAATGTATTAAATGCTTTTAAAGGCCTTGCTCGAGGAGGTATGGGAGACTCATTGCATTGCCCGGCACTCCTAGAAGCTGTCCGCAGCTTGCCTGTAGAGCAGATGCATAGAAAAATTAAATCATGCCAGGTTCGTGGCTGTTCTTACAGCCTTCAAGGACTTCCAAAGTCACTGAAATACTCTTTGAGTCAAAGAGATTTCACATCTGTCACATCCTAAACATATTAGTATGAAAGGTGTTAAAAATGCCTTTGTAAAATACTTTTGTAGATGTTGCCCAAGTGCTCTTTTTCACAATGGCACCAGCAGCTCTAAAATGATCTGCTGTGACTTTCTCATTTCTAGTCTGTTATTCTGCTCATGTTTGATGTGATATGAATCAAAAGCAATCCAGATATATCAAGGCATAATTTCAGAGAACTTTTCTCCTAAAGAGGCTTCACCTAGGTACCAAATTTACAGATAATTAGGCAAGGGTAATTCAGCACAAAGTGTTTAATGGTGTCAAAAGTACCTGCAATTGATTCATCTTGCAATTGATTGTAGATGCCAAACCAAAGTCTATTATTAAAACTTTGGCCCTATGGGAATATTTGTAATATAAAGTGTTTGTAACAACAACAACAACCACCACCACCACCACCACCAATAATAATAATAATACAGCTACTGGAAAGCTATTTAAACTTCTCTTATTCAATTCTGGGTACCACATTACCAAAAAGATATTGACAATTTGGAAGGAGTTTACATAGGGGTAGCAAAAAATAACCAGATAGATTTATGAGTGAAGATTAATTGAACTAAATCTGTACAGCTTGACTAAATATTGACTAAGGTGAACAGCCTAGGTTATGTTAAGCTCTTTTGGCACAGACATGCTCCTGAGAGCACAGCAGACATGTTACACTAGAAAGAATTTCAGAAGGGCTTTTAACTTTCAGGACATTCAGTTCTTTCTGACTGTACAGGAGAACAGTGCGAACTGTCTCATGTTGAAGGATATTGACCTGCACAGTTTCATGCCTTCCCTTGTCTCATCAGTTCTTTAAGAGTGATGTTCCCAAATGTCTCTGTCACAAGGACTGGGGAACAAACTGGTCTTCATGCACTTTCCACATTTTTTGTGAAATATTTTTGAATGGGGTATTTAGTCTGGAAGGTGGAAGCAAATGTGTTTTTTTTTAATCTGCTCTGGACTTTACTAGTAGCAGAATCCACATCTATCCCAATGGGTCTTTTCCTATTTTAATTTCTATGATTCTAAGATCAGTGTACAATGCTTTTAGCACAAAATTTCTATATTTTTATGAAAAGGATATTCAAGCATTTAGAGATCTAGGGAAAAAGAAAAAAATATTAAAACATATAACCAATATGAATTTAACATAAATATTTAAATTTAAAGTAAGGACAGAGTAAAGCAGAGTGAAATGAGGAAGCTGAAACAAAATAATTCAATTTTAAGTCAGTTTGATGCTTAACTTAGTTCCAAACAATGTTGGTTAAAATTCTCATTTTATAGAAATTCCTGCAACACAAATACAGTTAGAAGATGCAGAAACTTGAATCTGAAACCCTTTCTATTTAATTATTGACTTGCTCCTTTTATGTGCTTCTTAAATATTGATGGGGGGATGAGGAGAAGAAGGGAGCAAGGAAGAGAGTCAGAGAATGTCAAGGAATTATGTATTGCTCCTGATTTTCAGCTTCTATTAGAAATTGGTAAGGGTTTTGAGTATAGGACTTGTGATGGACTGGGAAAAATGGCAAAGAAGCTGTGGATTTTTTTTTTTTTAATTAATCATAGAAAATAATTCTTAGAACCTTTCTTTGCATAACATGTAATATTTGCAATGACAATTTCCCATAGCAAAAAACCAGCCTAAAACACAATAGCAGGCCCTCTACTAATTGTAATTAAAACTGTAAGTGGAGGTTAGGTTATCTATATATATTTCCAAAACATAAGAAAACAGGAGGTAAAAACCAAAAGAGCTTAAAAAAAAGGACTAATTAGAGTTATTCCTGAGTAACCTTACCTGAAGCACACATCAAGTATAGATTTGCTACAACATAAGATTTTAAAGAATATTTTAAAGAATCAGAATTTAAAACCTGCTTGGTATTTTTTAGTATTTATATTTTCTATTATGAGAGAAATGGAGGAGAAGATATCTTCAGGGCTGAAGAAACATTGAACATTTTGATAAAGATTTCAATGGGAGAAATAGAGATGGTCATAGACCCCTATAACACACTTTTTTTTGTAGCTTGCTGTTTTAGCTTAAGAGAAGCCAAATTCTGCATGTTTTCTATGCCTAACATCATCTTTGTTCTTCACTGTCAATAGGCAGGACTCTTCCATCTTTTTGAATGAAATTTCTGCAAATAAAGGTGGAAAATTATTGTGCTGATAACAGTTATTACCTTTCAAGCTAGTCACAATTCCCATAAAGTTCCCATTTTATTTATAAGCAGCCAACTGAAGCTTATGAAAAAAACCACTAAATCTTGGATCAGGGTTGCTGCTATTAGCTATGCTGTGTCTTCTACACCACTGACAAACTGGAACCTGTAGGTGTCTTTATAACAAACTTCACAAGTTTGATTGAGTCTTGTACATTCTAAGAATGTCTTTTATCTTCAAATTTATGAAATAAATGTATTTTTTTTACTTGCATAGGAATTATTTTTTGTGACCTATGGGCTATCATAATGGGGGTAAATTATATGTGCTGGGATACATACTGTCATGGTAAAAACTCCTTTGCTTCAGGAAATTTTGCTGGTTATAATTCTCCTTCATTTCCTTTTCCTTCTGCAGATTCCCGACAGACTCCCTGTCTGCGGCTCAGATTATGTTATCTAGCCTTGTAACCATTTCTTTATGATATACAGCACAAGGCTCATTTCTTCTGTGTTCATTCCTTCCAAAACAATTTCAAAGGTCCTTTCGAAACTTGTACTCCTCCATCCAGGAGCCTGGTGACCCTCCACTAAGACTTTGTGCTAACAGAAACTCATGGAGAGGCCAACTTGCCCCAGCAGTTCTTGCTGTCTGGAAGCTTACACCTTTTATTGTCATCATAACCTTTGTATTGATTAGCGGAGCTTTGCACTTACTGGCATTACAGATCTCTCACTTTTTAATGCCGTTGATAAATTTAAGGTAGGCTTGAGACTTAAGTAGAAACACAATGTATTATTGAAAAAAAATCAACTTCTTTCACTGTCCTTATTGTAACTATCGAAACTATCTTTAGTACGTGAACCTAGGTATGTCTGGCAGCTAAAACAACAAATAACTATCATTCGTATCATTCCATTATTCCAAGCAGAGTGTCTGAATTCATAAATAATACCTCGAGGTGGTTTGATCCGAAACAGGTAAAATCTACACACTTGATTGATGCTGAATTTCTCACATTTTTCAGATCTAACCTCCATGGCATTCTCTGCAATCTCTTGGATTTCTGCATGCAGTTTAGTGCACAGCCTCATGTATTCCTTTTCCTCTGTCCTTGCACTACCAATGGGAAATACGGGGAAAGCAAGTGCTCCACTCTGCGTTCAACTAAATATATACTTCATTCAACCTGTCTCCTCAGGGGATTTTCAGCCTGGTTGTAAAAAGTGAAGTTCTTTGGAAGAAATGTTGTTAAATATAAAAATGAGTTACTTAAAACTTTTTTATTTTTGTCCTCTCACTGTACTCGGAAAATAGCACTTGCTGAAGATGTGTTGACTCTGCCTCCTTCACCTACTATTCCGCATCATTACTTTAAGTGTAGTTGCCATGGACAATGGCAAATTAAAAGAGAATGGGTGGGTGTGGTTGGGAGGAAGACTCAAAGATTGCTTTTTTCCCCTCATAAAGAACTGTAGGTAAAAAATTGCGGGACCATTTTAGCCTGTCGCTGTGGTGGGTTGACAATGGCTGGATGCCAGGTGTCCACCAAAGCCACCATATCACTCCCTTCCTCAGCTGGACAGGGGAGAGAAAATATAACAAAAGGCTTGTAGGTCAAGATAAGGACAGGGAGAGATCACTCGTCAATTACCATAATGGGCAAAAGAGACTCCACTTGGGGAAAGTTAATTTAATTTATTGCCAATTAAATCAAAGTAGGGTAATGAGAAATAAAAACAAATTTTAAAATGCCTTCCCCGCACCCCTCCCTTCTTCCCAGGCTTAACTCTACTCCCAATTTTCTCTCCCTCCTCCCCCAGCAGTGCAGGGGGACGGGGAATGGGGGTTGGGGTCAGTTCCTCACACATTGTGTCTGCTGCTCCTTCCTCCTCAGGGGGAGGAGGACTCTGCACTCATCCCCTGCTCCAGTGTGGGGTCCTTCCAATGGGCTGCAGTTTTTCATGAACTGCTCCAGCGTGGGTCTCTTCCCCGGGCTGCAGTCCTTCAGGCACAGACTGCTCCAGCGTGGGTCCCCTGCGGGGTCACAAGTCCTGCCAGAAAACCTGCTCCAGCGCGGGCTTCCCATGGGGTCACAGCCTCCTCTGGGCATCCCCCTGCTCCGGCGTGGGCTCCTCTCTCCCCGGGCTGCAGGTGGAGATCTGCTCCCCCGTGGACCTCCCTGGGCTGCAGGGACACAGCCTGCCTCACCATGGTCTTCCCCACGGGCTGAGGGGAATCTCTGCCCCGGCGCCTGGAGCACCTCCTGCCCTCCTGCTGCACTGACCTGGGGGGCTGTGGGGCTGTTGTTCGCACATATTCTCACTCTCCTCTCTCAGCTGCTATTTTGAAAGAGGTTGGGGTTTTTTTCCCCTTCTTAAACATGTTCTCCCAGAGGCTCTACCACTGTCACTGATGGGCTCAGCCTTGGCCAGCAGCGGGTCTGTCTTGGAGCTGGCTGGCATTGGCTCTGTCAGACATGGGGGAAGCTTCTAGCAGCTTCTCACAGAAGCCACCCCTGTAGCCCTCCCATTATCAAAACCTTGCCACACAAGCCAAATACAGTCACAAATAGGAAAATCACCCCCAGAAAACCACATTGTATATCAGGCACTGTTTTCAGAGAACAGAAGATAACAGTAAGTAATTCTTTTTCCTCTCAGGATTTTTTTTTCTAAAATTTCTGTAAAAAGTGAGATCATTGTAGTTTTTCAGCATTATTCAACCAGCTTGAAATATTCTTTCAGGAATGTTTTTCAAGAGCTCAAACTATATTTATTTTTTTCTCCAATGTTAGGCTAGATTTTGAACTTACATAAATTGGAACTTTTATAGTGAGTTTGGCTGAATCATTTTATTATTGCAATTAATTTTAGGAAGTGTATCACTATACGTATTCAGAAATTTATAAAAGTGAGTCTTAAATTCATTAACTATTTTTCTTAGCATGCTGTGCTGCAAATAGCTCAAATGTTTCACATAATGTGCAATAATTCACTCATCAACTTTAAAATCAATAACTATAATTTATACCTACACTTTTTTTCTTCTTAAGTCACGTGTAGTGTGTCTTAGTCCTATTCTGTCTTTTTGCTAATAACGGACCAAGTTACCTCATCAAACAAGAGTTTACATAATTGTCACCATTTCTTCATTATTCCTGTACTAGAAAATATCATAATTATTGTAGTTTATTAATTTTCTTCTCTAATATAAACCTGAAATAACTCCTATTGAAGTTAGCAGACTTGTCTTGATACAAATGACATCAAAACCAGGCTATATAGCACATTTCCAAGTTTAGCAAATGACACATGTAAATGATTTATCAAAATACACAATGTTATTGTAATGCCATGTTTTTTATACCTTCTATAATAACTTCTTATTACCACAGAAAAAATGCTTTAAAAGAATCATCTAGCCAGTGGTTACTAAGCCATAGATTTTACATTGGTGAAGGGTTGCATAACAGTAGAGGAAATATGTTGTTTTAATCATCACATGTATATGGCAAAAATGTTTTCTTACATTCAGACATACTGCAAAGATTCAGGCAGCTTTCTTGTCTTTTCTAGCCACTCCTCTGAGGGGTCTATATAGAAATAAAGAATAAAGCATGAGATGGTCTGAAACAAAGTCTCTGTGGAAAAGGCATGAATGTAAAAATATTTAGATCACCTCAGGAGGTATCTGCAGGTATTCACAGAAAGACAATAAAGTCCTACAGCATTATCATGTTTCCCTGACTGAGGAATGAGGGATGCCATCTCTCCCTCCACATTTAAAGGAGGGCCTAGGATGAAAATAGCTGTTGACTCAAATTAAGATGTTGTTAAAGGAAAAATCTGTAATAGCTGACTGGGACATATAACTGGGAGTTTTGTTCATTTGTGTAGAAGGAAGAACACCAGTTATGGATTATCATAGATTCTCCAGGGAAAACATTTTGAACTTAAGATATAGTTTCAGAAGTTTATGTTTCCAACTCATGAATAAATTTGTATGAACTAACTTTGACAGTCCTATTAAAATATAAATTAATGGCAAATGTGTAAAGCTTCTGTGTGGAGGAGCTACTTTTTGACACTGTGAAAAAAAGAAATCCTTCCAATAAACTTTGGAGAAGTAGCTGTAATTTACCTCTTTAGAAGTGGATACCAACATGAATGAAATTCCTTTTGTTGACTTTAAAGATTGCTTGATACATTGAAACATAATTTAAAATTTTAGATGTGAACTTTGAACATGTTTATAGCCATCTATATGGTATTTCCATTAAAAAATTGGTTCTTGCAATCATATTTGACAAGAAAAATGCACAAGTGAAAAAACCTGAGTCTATAAGCAAACACGAATGGAGGATGGACTCCATTTGTAATGGACTGATGGGCAAGACTTTCAAACATGAGTGTCTGAAAGCTAGACACATGATATCTATACACAGGCACACTAGTCTAAATATTGTGTATATAGAAAAGGTTATGGTAAAAAAATCCAACACAAACCAAACCAACAAAAGAAAAAAACAACACCCAAAGACAAAGCGAATTGCAGTAATTAATTTCCTTTCTATATACATATTTAAAAACCTATCTTTAGCAACCCAGGTTGACACATTTGATAATAAAATTGATGATGTGTTTATTTTTCTATGGGTCTAAGCCAATAATATTACATGAAACATTCCCAGCCACTGAAGAAAAATACCCTCCTGTTCCAATGTCTGTAGTAAATAGCCCCTTCTAAAAGGGATCATAACTTTGGCTTATGTCTCCTTAAGGAGCTGTTATTTAAACAGGAGTCTACAGGGTTCATAAAGGTTAGCATCAATGACTAAGCCTGTCAGTTTAGGATCTCCAGTTGACTTACTCATTCACTTCTGTTGTTCTCTGAATAAAAGAGAACTGGGGGGAATATTCAGGAATAAAGCACTCACTTGGGAAGTTGAGGATAAATTTATTGCAATAATAAGACTTAAAATAACTTACATTACAGTAGTGTCTCCTGATTTACCTTCTGGCAAAGTGTTTCCTTTCTATGGGAAGTCTTTTCCAACCTGAAGCCCCTTTCTAGGTTAGGCAATAAAGGGAAAAGCCCCGTACTCTATAGCAGGGACTCTGGTGACAGCAGTCAGTAAGCCGGCAAAAGTGTGGATCTAGGAAAAAAATGCTACAGGGATGGAAAGTATTTTCTCACTATAAAATGATTTGTAAAAGTGAAAAAAAGAAAATTTAAGTCCTTCATAAATATATTACAGGATCTTTTAAACAAAAGTTATCTTTTGCTACATTCCAATATAGTAAAGGGGTAGCCAGGACAATTTCAAGCACCTACCACCACGTACCAATTAATACCTTTTACTGCCTTTTAATTAAAAGATGACAGTACAGACTCCTCATGTATATTCATTGATTTATAGTAGGTTTACTTACCATTTACTACAAAGTAACAAAAAGGAAAACAAAAAAGTTTAAAGATAGGTGTTAGTACCTAAGGAGTCCACGTGATCATTCTCATTAGGACACAGAGAAGTCACCTGTATTTTAGAAACTTGTAACTGTGTGGTGGTTGAAAGTTGAAAGCAATGATCTTTCTACCTCTGAAAATTGTTTACAGGTCCCATGTCTTATAACTTCTTGTTTCCCAGATAAATCCAGCCAAACAACTAAATAATCTGAAAACACCCATTTGACGACAAGAAGAAAATTATACCGTAACAATTTTCTAGTTTGCTTTAAATACTACTCAATAGGTTTTAGGAGACCCTTTTCTTCCGCTACCCAGTACGATCATTTTACTCAGAAGTGGACTATTCACACAACTGTCCTAGTTTAGTTTCCTGGTACAGTTCCTGAGGAGACATGTGGGTCAAAATGTATCTGGAAATGAGATTCCAGATACTGTAGTAGAATAGAGCAGACCAATATGTATGACATTGAAGTGGGTGTCTGCTACAGGCCACCTGACCAGGAAGAACAAATGGATGAGACCCTATACAGACAGACACGAGTAGCCTCATGTTCACAGGCCCTGATCCTCATGGGGGAATTCAATCACACCGTTATCTGATGGAAGGACAGCACAGCAGGGCATAAGCAGGCCAGGACGTTCCTGGAGATCATTGATCATCACCCAAGTGATGGAGGAGCCAACGAGAAGAGGTGCCCTGCTGGACCTCATATTCACAAGCAAAGAAGGGCTTTTGGGGGATGTCAGGGTTGAAAGCAGCCTAGGTTGCAGTAACCATGAGATGGTGGAGTCCAGGATCCTGAGGGCAGGGAGAAGAGTGAAGAGCAAGCTCACAACCCTGGAAGTCAGGAGAGCAGACTTTGGCCTGCTCAAAGGTCTACTTGGAAGACCCCTGGGATAAGGCCCTGGAAGGAAGAGGGGCCCAAGAAAGCTGCTTAATATTCAAGGATCACCTCCTCCAAGCTCAAGAGTGGTCCATCCCAACAAATAAGCAGGGGGTGATCCTTCCCCTCTACTCAGGGGCCACATCTGGAGTACTGTGTCCAGTCATGGACCCCCAAGTGCAAAAGAGACATGGGTATACTGGAGAGAGTTCAACAAAGGTCCATGAAGTTGGTTAAGGGACTGGAGCATCTCTCCTATGAGGAAAGGCTAAGAGAGCTGGGACTGTTTAGCCTAGAGAAGAGAAGGCTCAGGGGGATCTTACCAATGTACATAAATACCTGAAGGGAGGATGTACAGAAGACAGAGCCAGGATCTTTTCAGCAGTGCCCAGTGACAGGACCAGAGGCAATGGGCACAAAGGGAAACACAGGAAGCTCTGTCTGAACGTCAGGAAACACTTTTACTGTGAGGGTGACTGATCGCTGGCACAGGTTGTCTGGAGAGGGTGTGGAATCTCCCACCTTGGAGATATTCAAAACCTGTTTAGACATGGTCCTGGGCACCTGGCTCTAGGTGGCCCTGCTTGAGCAGGGGGGCTAGACAAGATGACTTCAAGATTCCCTTCCAACCTCAACCATTCTGTGATTCTGTAACTCTATTATCCCTAAAGGAGGATTGAAGGTGGTATGAGACAAGAACATACTCCGATTTCATTAACACTTTGTTCTTTCAGAAGAGCAGAAGCTGTCAAGTACTAGAAAATTGTCATTTCCACTGGTCCCAAATTCCCAGATAGGACTCACCAAAGGAACATGTTCATGTCAGCCCTTGACTTCACCCAGCTACCCTCGTGACTGGGCTAAGAGAGGAGTGAGGTATCTGCAATGAAGTGGGTTACTTCCCTTTAAAAAGAAGAAAAGATTATTTAATTTCAGACAATAATCTCATTAGTGATGGAGGTGAGACTTTGATTGATTCAACAGCTGTCTGTTCAAGGATTTCTTCTGCACCGTATTACCCCTCGAGATATTGGCTAAGCCCTTTGCTGTCACAGCAGTGAAAAATAATGAGGAGGGCAAGGGTCTGTTCCCTTTTCCTGTTATGGGAGAAAGCCTGTATCTCATTTTTCACCTTTTATTTTCTGGATTTCTCATTTTATAGTTAAAAATATATGAAACTTTCTAAAACAGGCATTTCATGTTCCCTTATTTAATAAAAAAAATGTCATTTATAATTTACTTATATATCACTGTAACTATGCATATTGTTCTAGGAAAGTTCTAAAATGCTCAACATTAAATAAGAAATCCCAAAGTCTTAAAAATCTGAAGAGAGAGCTTAAAATAAAGGAACTCTGAAATTGAAACATATGTAGTTACTTATTAGATGAGCGCTAGCTTACTGTGTGCTCTAATAACTGTCTAAAGCAGATATTCAGAAATAAAATTTTGTGAACCCCTCAATTTTCACTCCATGAACTGATTTACTTTGAAAACAAATAATTTCACTCGCATACCTAAATAAAACCTCTGAAATATAATATTTTATCTCAGATTTTCCCATACAGAATATGATTTATTTCAATGTTAATAAAACCTTTCACAGTACTTGTATGTCTGTGTATATATATTTCTAACGTTATTTTGAAACTATGATCTAATTAAATTTTATTTATATTCTATCATCTATTGTATGTTAATTATATATTCTGTATTAATCTGATACCATAATCTTTTTTACTGCACAAATAAAGTTATGGTAATGTTGCTAAATTCTACTTTGACAACATTAAAGCAATTACTAATTCCATATATTGCTCTTCTGGCTCCTTATAAGGTACCACTATGTAGGAATTATATTAATAGAGACAAAAAAAAGGAAAAGCATGAAATGAAACGTATCCAGATACAAACATTTTATTCTAACAGACAAGACAGCTAAATTTATTAATTCTCCTTTTGGGCCAATGTAAATCAATAGTTGAGCAAAGTTTTTAAGGCTGAACTGAGATTGAAACAGTGTAAAGCAGCAGAGATGAGGGTGTCTGGAGGTGGTAGATACTAAAACCAGCACATTCAGGGTCATTGGACGGGGCTTTGAGCAACCTGGTCTAGTGGAAGGTGTCCCTGCCCATGGCAGGGGGGTTGGAACTGGGTGGTCTTTAAGGTCCCTTCCAAACCAAACCTTTCTATGATTTTATGCATTGTCAGTGTTATTCAAAAGTTATTAGGATCTTTTTCATCATTGCACTTCATAATCTTAATAACTCCTTTTAGGACATTTTGTCTATCAAAACAGAATCAGTTTCTTCAACCTTCTATAAATCTTTAATACTTGCCATTTTCAAGCATAGCTACTGTGTTTCTTGCTTTGGAATGATAACCAGCATTATATACACTAAATGTGACATATAAATACTGCAGTATACAATCATAGTTATACCACTTTACTGGATTTATATGCTGTTCCTTTAACAACACAGTCCATCATCTTCACCTTGTTCACTGTAACCTTGATTCTGGATACAGGTATTCATAGGTATTTCTCCAGCAATAAAACTCAAGTCTTGCCTATGTCAGTATGCCAAAGATTTGCCCACTTAGCACGTACTGATACATTCTTTTTATGGTCTTTTCTGTTTGACTTCTGACATCATTAATTTCTCAAATTGTACTTAACAGTATATACCTAATGGTCCACATTTTTATCTTCAGTCCTATTAGTTCTAAATTTTCAAATTGACTGAAAAGTAATTACATCATTATAAAACAGAGTTAATAAAATAAGAGTGCAGAGAAACACATCAGCAAGTTTACCTGTATTCCAAAAGGAAAACAGGAAGGAAAAAAAAGCCAATGTAATAGGAAAGAAAAATATATATATTTGTTGTAATCAACATTTATTGATATAGCCTGCGCAACTGAACTCTGTTGTTAATTGACCACACTCTTGATTTGTCATCTTAGCAGAAAGAATCAAAATGTGATATCTTGTTTATTGGAAAACTGTTGCATTATCTGTGTAAACGGATTCAATAAACTGTCTCTTAGAGTCTATATTTGTAAGAACTTTCATTTATTTAGGTAAGGCAATAACTTATCTTTACATCACAAGTTATTCCAATATTTTGACAAAAAAGATAAGCCATATCATCATCCTTTATTTTCAGTTCCTCTTTGGATTTTCTAGCAAAATGATGGCTGTACTTTTATAGTGGTGATTTAGACTATTTCAATCAATTAGCTAGTTTGGACCAATTTGATGAAATTAATTTCTGTACAAAAGTTAAGTGCAAGTTTTGCATATTTCCCAAAGTCTCATTGTCTAAATGGGTCAGACATTTTTGTCTCTGGATTCAAATTACACTTTTGTTATTATCCCTATTTTTTTTCTTGGTATACATTCTGGAAAGAAATTGAAAATCCTGGAGTGTATTATTATACTGAGTGAATTTATTTGTGTCAGCAGGAATTCATACATTGATATTTGCGAACTCATTCTGTTGCTGAATAAGTACACTTACCATTTTCTTTGTACCTTCCACTGATGTACTGGGGGGAAGCTGGACTATGGCATTCTAACTAATTTATCTTTCTTTTCAACTAAAACTAAGCCTTTCCCAAAGTTCAAGCCATATCAGCTAGGAAAGTGAAATCTGGAAAGACATCTAGAAACTTTGTAATTTCATAGCCCCAGTTTTTCACAGGGTATTGAATAACAGACTGTCTTGAGGAGCACCACTGAAATAAAGCTCTAATGGAATCAGGGAGCTAGCCAGCTAATTATCTAAACATAGAAGTTACCTTAAATATGCAGTGTTGTCTCAAAAATTACACTATAAGATTAGGAAAGTGTTCTTTCAGACAACACAGTGGTTATTATCAGAAGCAATACAACCTGTTTCTTCCAGAGGTATCTCTTAGTACACAAAGTGTTACTGGTGATTTTTTTATCAGGTCTGTAGTTTATTTCCACACTGTTTGTGTTAATATTTAAATGTTGAGCCATTTCTTCCCCAATGCAAGTCAAATATTAATATTATTCTTATCGTCATGTGAAATAATGAAAATTATGCAGTGATATGCATATATTTTGATTCTATTCTTACAAAAACGCTGAATTAAACACATGTGCCCTTCTGATTTTGTTAGACTAAATGAAAGGTGATTGGATTATGCTGCTTTCCTTTCTTTTGACATACAGTTGTTATCTGCTCTTAACCATCTTTTTTCCTTCCTAATTAGTATGTACTATAATTCTTATTGAAAATGCTCTGTGGTACTTGATCCTTGTTATTCATTTATGCATACTTAATGTTTCAATTTCTCAAGTATCATTATTAACTACCAATCTTTTGCCTCCTCTTTTCATTGGTTTTTTTTGCTTTCTTGATTCTTCATGAGAACAATGTAGAAATGGTCTAGAAATGAAGATCTATACTTTGTGACATTCTAGGACAAGGTCAATCAATTGCAATAAAATAATTTCCATTTTTTCCATAGAACTGAGTCATGAAAATAATTTATGCAACTTTACTTGATTAGGGACAGTTTGCTGTATGAAAGATTTTAAGTATCTTGATTGCGTACTCCATTAAGCACTCCACTCTAAATGTATTATATTCTGCCTCATGACATCTACAAATAGGTGACACAGTTTTACACATTTCAGGAACTGGGACTTTTCCCAATTTATTCCTGCCTCCTAGGGTTAGTGAGGCTGTCTCTGGAGAACAGGATGGGAAAAGTGGATGGTGGGGAGGGATAGAATCACTGGAGGATTTTCTTCTACCCATCTTCTATTAAACTTCTATTAATTTTCTAGCCATCTTCTATACATTTTCTATGCATCTAGTTCACCTTCAAGAAGCATTCCCCGCCCCCCCCCAACAATCTTCTTTCCACTCTTTCCTGACTGGATGATTTTGGAAATTCCAAATAGACATTTTATTAAAAAAATCCCTTCAAGATTTCAATTTATAAGATTTTCTTTTCTTTTCTTTTCTTTTCTTTTCTTTTCTTTTCTTTTCTTTTCTTTTCTTTTCTTTTCTTTTCTTTTCTTTTCTTTTCTTTTCTTTTCTTTTCTTTTCTTTTCTTTTCTTTTCTTTTTTCTTTTCTTTTTTTCTTTTCCCCCTACAACTGGGGTCTACAACTGAATATCTGACTGAAATACTAAAGGAAGAATCTGTATGGGAAACACAATGAGAATGGAGAATGCATGAAGAACTGGAGGTGGAATGCAACGTTCTTCTCCAGAAAAGGAAGGGGTGCATTTTTTAACACAACAAAGTTAAACTCAGAAGAACATAGTTCTGTCTGCTGTGAATTATTTCTGTATGTCAACCATTTTAAAATGAAAAAAAATTTCTAATGAATTTCTACTTACTGAATATGTAGGCAAGTTCTAGTAATGAAGTTTCTTGAAGTTTTGTTAACATAACTTTAATTCTTTTTATGGGGTTAAAATAATAAAAAAAATTTGCAAGCTATTTTACTCCATAGAGTGAAAATTTCAATGACAGAAATTGATCATTTGGTAGAGTAAGTAATGTGAAGTTTTTTGTCCCAAAAGTAATGTAGTGAAAGAAGAGAAGGCACGTGTGAGAGACCTGTAAAATCATGAATGGTATGGAGACACGGAATTCAGAATTAGTAATCACACTTTCTTGTTAAAGAACAAAAAGAGGACATCAATAAATTTTGCAAGAAACAACACTTAAAATACAAAATAAATGCTTAAATAGAGCCTGACTTATTGCCAAAGGTCATCGCACAGGCCATAAATTGAAAATTAAATTTTTTCAAAGAGAAGTTGAACAAAAGTATAGAAGTATGTTCATTGGTGGCTAAATATGATGATTTGGAAGAACACATCAACATAGATGTCTCTGTGCTGCTTACTCCAGGGAGACTGTAGGGTTTGCTTGACTTATTTTCATTCTCTGCATATCTGTTGCTATCTACTACTGGGGAGCAAGATGCTGGGAGAGATGAAAGATCTCATCCACTTGGCCATACTTCCAATAACTATGTGTGATAATTTATGTAAGGAAAATTCATACAGAGCTGCACACTTAGCAGAAAGAGACCTGATATTGTCAGTTACTAGTGAATATTAAATTTCTATTATTTATTTATTTAGATACTTATTTTTCCTCACTAGAACTAAATTGCCTCTTGCTGTTAGTACCTTGGAAATAGCATCTGATCAAAGGTGTTGACGGTAACTGTTAATTTCTTGTCATAAAGAAACGGTCAGAAAAAAATGTTGATCTGTGTAGGGGTAAAGTTCCACAGACTACTGGAAAATGGTAGACCCTCATAATCTTCCAACACCACCTGAAGTCATGAGCAAAAATCTTTGTAAGACCAGCACTTTCTGACATGTTCTTTCATAGGAAGACATTCTTTTGTGGTGGATTCTATTTTAGGTAACAAAATGGAAGTCTAATAGTGAATATTCTAACTGAGTTAATAATAACATGGACTTTTTTTTTTTTCAGCAAAAAAGTTATGAAGGTTTTCTTTGACTATTTTACTGCCACAAGAACTGCCTAGATCTGTGCAATTATTTTTATTTATTTAAAACTGAAATATAATGTAAACTAAATAGAGTTTTTAATAGTATGAATCTAGGTACTTCGCGCTCCTGTTAGAATCTTCTTCCTCTAAGGTGCCTGAATTATGAAAAAAATAAAGACATAGTAGAAAGCAGTAGCTTTCTTAACTAGTAAGAAAAGCTAAGGACTACATCATACCTTAAAATTCATCCTGTACAACTAGATGTTTATATGTGAAATCATTCCTCATTACACTGTGTGTAAAGAAATGGAAACATTTAAGGCATGTTTCATGTGGCTTATTCTAAATGTCTTCATTAAAAAGAGAGGAACAATATCCTAGAAAATCTTACCTATGCCTATTGGGCTTCTCAGAAACAAAGATACCTAGCTCAGATGTACACAAATGTAAATACAACATGTGATTCTAGCTTCTGCATCTTCATATCCTTCTGCAATTGACCCCTTCTGGGAAAAAAATTTAAAAAGTTTAAAAAGCCAAAAAGAGGGTGCAGAGAGTGCACTCTGTGGACAAGTCTGTGCAAGTATTTGTGGAATATGTCACGGAGTTATTTTATCTAATGCAGTTAACTGATCAATAAAATCAATATGTAATAAGTATGGCAATTAGACATACTAATAATAAGAAAAAGAAGTGACAGGAAAAAAAACATGAAACATAGAAGGTTAATATAAAATCCCAAGCAAAGCCACATCCCTCATAAGCCAAAATGTGTCATTATATATCTTTAAGCACTAACTTTAATAATAGTTCCTGTAGTTCCAGTAAATGAAAGCAACACTTTCAACTGAAAAGCAAAATTTATTTATTTATGGCAAATCTTTCAGAATGTTAATGTTTTCTAATTAAATTTATTAATTGACATGTTTGCAGAACAGAAATAGACATGGTAATCTTTAAAGACTTTTAGAACACATTGATGCTTAAGTATAAATTACAAATTCACAATATAGATCCTCTTTTTTTCACACTGTTTTGGACTGATCACATAATGCAATATTGGTCTAAGAATATTTATTGCTTATATAGCACTTTTCATGCTTTTCAATATTAGAATCCTTGGGAAAGGTGACCATGTTTCCCGTTCTATAGATGAAAAAAAAAAAAAAGGCACATAGCTCGAAAATTTAATTTCAAATATTTTATGATTGAAATCTACGTTTTGCTTAGGGTGACAATATTGAATGCCAAAAGGGATTTCTTTGCACCATTGCTCAGTCACAGGGAGAGGGGTAGAAGTAGGAAAGATTGCTATAACCTCCAAACCGTGCACATTTGTGATATGAAAATCTTTCATTCAGTTATTTGTTTGACTTAAGAGATCTACTGAGGACCAAACTCTGCTCTCACAGTTCGTCTGGGCTAGTATAACTCCACCGTCAGCTACAGCCTCACGCTGGGTTTCCTACGGCAGGAGGAGTTGACCTTGAATCCGTCATTCCTGAACTGGAATATTTTGGTATTTAGGGTCTTTGGATTGACACTGGGTCTGCTGCTACCATGTGCAGCACCTGCTGTTTGACCTTTTTGTCAGTTGCCTCCCAGTCAGAAAAGTCAGGCCTTTAAGTTGTTGCTATGTAACAGCCCAGAAACTGATGCCAGGAGTTACACCAAATATTTCTCAGTTGAGTGACTAGAGCATAAATCTGCTACTGCTTGGCCCAGATCACAAAAAGAAAAAAAAGATGAGGGAAACATTTAAGCATATGCAATATCAGGAATGCTAGTGGTAACTATTATGCAAACGATTGGAAGACTAGGTTTTATATGTTTGTATAATGGGAAAAAGTCATCACTAAGAGGAACAGTCTCTCAAAAAACCCCTCGTCTCTTTCTCAGAAACCTTATTTTAACCTATAAACTTTGGTCAACATGGGGGAAAGTAGACTTCAAAAATCTTACTATAAAATTGATTGAGCCAGGATGCAGGTGTTATGGTACAATTGAATCTTCTGAAAAATGCAGAGAAGTAGGTTTGAAAAAAAAATTTTTTTTACAGATGTTGCCTTGAGCCATTGCTTATACTAAGATTCTCATCCTCTGTTCTTTCTTTTCCCCCTTCCCCCCCCCCCCCCCGCCCAACTTAGCAAATTTCTATGAAAACTTCTCTGCAGATCAATGCTCTGTTTAGCTGTTGAGCACAAGTAGCTACTAATCTGCCTTTTTGGGAAATGAGACAGAATTTTCTAAGTTCAAACAGTTCCCTGTGTTTCCATGTTAAGATAAGCTAAGTATTTTCTACAGTAATACTATCAATGTTATTTTTAACTCCATTTTTTTTCAGATCAGAGGGAATGAAGGTGGCATTTGCATCAAAATTCTGTTACTTATCTTCCAGGGTTCTTAGCTGAAAAAATTGTTGTCTTAAATTAAGTAGTAATATAATATATTTTTAATCATATTCAGGGTTTTTTTGACTACAAGGTGCCATCCAAACTGGAAAATAAAAATAAATAAAATAAAAAAAAACCCTGGAAATATTCTTAGGAACTAGAATGCCATTTTTTATAATGTTAAATTGTTTTTTCCTCATGCCAACCATCATTCTTCCAAACAAATCCTGGGCATGTTTTGAGACTTAGAAGGTTCAAAGGGACTATGACCAACAAGCAATTTGCATGTAGCCTCCTCTGTTGGGAGGATACAAGAGTTTCATGGTGCAGATTTGGCCAGCCTGTGCCAGCTGGTCTCAGGGCCAGGAATGCCACTAGGAATGTTATTTTACTGGCATACATTGTCATTAAGAACAAGGGTAAATTGCACAACCTGACTGCCATTTAGGTATCTAAATCTGTGTTGCTGCTCAGCTCTGTTAATTTAATAGTTATTTAAAAGATGTAGGTGCTTACAATATGGAGCTGAATCTCTGCTTCACCACTGAAAGGCAAATTCATTTGCCCAAACCTCGATGCCTACTGCCCTTAGAGATGCCATAGATGACTCCTCCCAACTCTTCCTGCCAGTTCAGGTCTCCTACAGGTCCTATGTACCTCTACCCTGTAGCCCTTTTGGGTTCCCTGTGGGATCCTCAGATGACACTGGAAATTATTTCACTAGCCTGGTACAAGTCCTGAACTAGGAGAAGGTTGCCCAGAATATGACATTTATGTCCTGATGAGGGGAGGGGAAGGAGGGCTGGATTGCAAGAATATAGAATCATAGAGTTGTAGAATGGTTTGGGTTGGAAGGGACCTTAAAGATCATCTAGCCCACCCCCCCTGCCATGGGCAGGGACACCTTCCACTAGACCAGGTTGCTCAAAGCCCCATCCAGCCTGGCCTTGAACACTGCCAGGGATGGGGCATCCACAACCTCTCCAGGCAACTTGTTCCAGTGCCTCACCACCCTCACAGTGAAGAACTTCTTCCTTACATCGAATCAAAATCTACCCTCTTCCAGTTTAAAGCCATTACCCCTCGTCCTGTCACTACATGCCTTTGTAAAAAGTCCCTCTCTGGCTTTCTCATAGGCCCCCTTTAGGTACTGGAAGGCTGCTATAAGGTCTCCCTGGAGCCTTCTCTTCTCCAGGCTGAACAACCCCAACTGTCTCAGCCTGTCTTCATAGGAGAGGTGCTCCAGCCCTCTGACCATCTTCGTGGCCCTCCTCTGGACCTGCTCTCCCATTCTTTTTCCTCCAGACTCTCCTACTCTATTCTAGCTGATGTCTTTGTTCATCAACTTAGTTTTTCTGGCTACTGCCTTTGATCACCAGGAATTGTGATTTGTCCAGTGATCCTAAGTACTTAACTCTGGGTGACAATTCCATTAAATGATAAAAGACCTAAAAGATAAAACTTTGGTACTATCTCAACAGAGATATGGATGAGAGATCTGTCCCCTGAATGGACTAAGTGTAAGACTTCCAAGAAATATGATGCTCTGCACTTCAGTATGCCAATGCTTGCTGATATGTTTTAAATCATACGCAAATATGCATCTTATTTCTAGAGTAATTAAACTGTTTTATGTCTAGAACTAAGATCTTATCTGAAACAAGGTTAGGGAAATTAGAGACCTATGCCATCTGTGCAGATTTTTGCTGTCATTCAAAATCTAAACATAAATTTACATGAAAATACTTGAAACATCAGTGGGATAACAGCTGGAATACTGTTTATGAGCAGAGGAGTTAAATTTTTTCACCTTTATCTTCCAAAATTAAACCATGAGTTACACATAGCCATATTAAAATATTTTCAGCATGATTTGTTGTAAAGCTAACACACAACCAAGTCTTAAGATACCAACTGCTGTCTGCAGCCACAATAAAGGCTCCTAATAGCAAAGTACTGACATTTCTAAATGATTCAGAAAGTTTTGTCTATAGCTGTGTGGTAAGGCTCCTACCTATAAAGCAAGAGGTCAGTTTGTTGGTTTGGGTTTGGGGTGTTTTTTTGTTACCTACTTTTTACAGAAATCACTGCATTTTGGAAGAATTTTGTTGGGGGGGGGGGGTTGGGGTGGTTTGGTTTTTTTTTGCAAGACTATCTTAGCAAGTTGAATGGATCAAAACATATGAAAATAAAAAATATGTAATCTCAACATTCATAAATTCAAAGCTGAAGGTCAAGTCATCTAAGATTTTACACTTAAATAAAAGTTTACACAAGGCTGAATATAACCTATGAAGACATACATTCATACAAGAACATGTTAAGATAGAAATTAGTACTGTGGGCTTAGCTTCAACACAAATATTTCTGCACTTCTTTTTATGTCTTAAATCTTAAAATCCTGTTTCCTACCCTGATCCCTGTTTCTGCTGGCTGGAAAATGGGACATTTAAAGAGCCTTACAGTAGATCTCTGTATTGGAAAGAATTAGTGTGATGAAATCAAAACTTAAATTGTAAATTCAATTTAAATATTTACACTATGCAACTGTCTTTAATTTCTTTGAAGCAAGATACATTTGAGATAAAATCAAACTCTTTGACAAGTTCTAGGTTCTGTAGATCTAATGCTTTTGAACTGTAGAACAAAAGTGAAAACAAAAAAGGAACTTTTGGTCAAGAAGCACCATCTATCTTTGGAAGAAATTAAACCATATTATAACCTCAGATGAAGATTTCTTGTTAACTGCAGGTTTTAAAGGTATCTTCTAGACTTGTTGAAGCAATATAAGTTTTCATTGACTTTGTCTAAAATTTTACTGAGAATCATTTTGGTTATAATTTTTATTAGCTTTAGAGAAACAGCAGAAAATTTCTGCTGACATTTTTTATTCTGTAGACGCATTTTGGAGTATAAACATTTTTTTGGAAACACTTCAAAATTTTGATAAAGAGAAATTTCCCATGTGGAAAGTTGAGACATTAAATTTAAGGCAAAATTCTGATGAATAATGATGGACTCATCTGTCTGTGTTTACAATTTCAGACCAAACTGTTGTTAGCACAATGAAAATTTACCCTCTCTACAGCCTGATTGTTTAGTTGACCATTGCTATCACCATCAAATGTATTGACCCAGAATACTGGCCTGTGAAAGCAATAATGGTACACAAGTTCCTTTCGCTCTCTAGATTTGTTCTGAAGTGGGAAAAAGAAATGAGGAGCAGGAAGAGCTTCTCAGGTCTGGGAGTGAGCAAAATACAGTCAAGCTGTACCCAATATCTGTGAGGAAAATGAAAGTAGAAAGGCTGTAAACTTGAGTGAAAACCTAGACAAAGGACAGAAAGAGAGGTGCCTTTATAAATGGGCATGAAATGATCTCCTTCTTGTTAGAGACATTGACTGAATGAAAAAAAAAAAAGGGTAGCTGAATGCAGTGGGAAGAGATCACTTTTTTATTTTAATCGTCTGCCTGTATTTCACAATCTTAATGCAGAGATCCTAAAGTAATGCCTCCAGTACTTCTAGAGTTAGAAGCAGAATAGGCTGAGCTATTTAATCTCAAAGTAAATAAGGTAGTATTAATACTGTGCTGATGTAGAGAACTGTGTTATCATCTTTACACTGTGCTGCACTGTGTAAACATAGTTATACCACCCTCTCAAAAGTCCCAGCACTATACATCATTGCATACTATAGACATGCCCATGGCCTTGCAAAGTTCTTATTCATATTGGGATGAAAAAACATGGAAATTAATAAAATCTCTGTGCAACTTTAATTCTAGGTAAAACTCAAGCAATGAACCTTTAGCTTGATTTCTATGTCCTGCTGTGATCTGGACTTTTTTGTGTGGTAACAGTCACATTGTCTTTTACCTGGGGATTATGAAATTCTTATTGTCTGCCTTTTCTTCTTCTTCCTTTTTAATTTTAGTTCAAAGGGATTTATTTCCACACAATGTATGGGATCTTCTTTCACTTTGTTTTTTAAAATTACTATTTCCTGACAGTTTGTGCTCTATGCTTTCATATTCTGGTTGGACCTAATGCTATATCTTATTTAATTAACTATGAAAGTATTAAAAAAAAAAAAAAGAATAGGATATGGAAATATGCTGAAAATGATCAAATACTGCCTGTAACCTAGAAAAGCTGAGAGATTGAAAAGCTGAAGGTAACAGAAGATAGTGTTAAGCTAAAATATTGCTGGGATACATATTTTACTTAGGCTTGCTTGCTGTATGCTGGCCAACCTTGATTAAGTGTCAAGAATATTGAGTAATCTGGATCCTGGGGAGAATGTTTTAACAGCGTAAAACAGCCATCTGAAAGCTGATTTGCCCTTGATGTAAAATTTATTGCATCTATATGCTAATGACCTTATTTCTGCATCTTCAGCCATAACACAAGTTTATACTCTCATTGCATTCCACCAACTAAAACCATGTTGTTCCAAATTAGAAGCACCCCAAGAAGGTCTTCAGGAAGAATTTGGGTATGAAAATAATGGCATTGGTAATTTAGAAGATGACAGTTTTCTTTTTCGTATTGCATCTCACTCCAGTGACAAGAATAATGGTGCAACTTGGAAATACCACATCTGAGGTGAAGATACATACCATATGTATTGTTTTGTGTGTGCTGGTTAACTTAATAGTAAGGAAAGTAAACTTAAAAGTAAGGAAAGAATTTTGGTTTATAACTTCGAGAAAAACTTTAAAAAATGGTAGCAAACACAATGGAAAGTGATTTCATTCTTGTCATGGAAAGTGATTTCATTCTTGTCATAGAAAGTGTTTGGGTTTTTTGCTAATGAAGTAGTGGGACAAAAATGTGATGTATGTATTTGCTAGGACTGGAATGTGTTTTGACTGAGTAGAGGAAAAGATTTTTTTAATACTTGGAATGCCTAAGATATTTTATAAGGATAGCTGCTTAAGCTTTACAATTTTTTAAACGTGTTCTTTTTGAATACTGTTATGATTTAATGCCACTTTAGTGTAAATGCCAATAAAACTACCTTAAGCTAATGGAATATGGTATTGTAAGTTTATTGTGGGGGATATGCACCATCTATACTTAATTAATAATATGCAAATTAGACAATTTGAAGATAAAAAGCATATTAAAGAATTACTTGCTTGACTTTTTTCTCAAGGTGATGTCAGAAGAACCGCCATTCATCTTGTTTCTGTCTTGGTGAATGGCAAGTGTGAGAATGCTTGCCTAATTTTGGAATTAATTTTGATTCTAGCAATAAAGATAGCTCACATTTTGTTTCTTGTTGTTTGTTGTTCATAAGCAGCTTTGCTACCTACTTCAAATTTGAGTTTAAATTTTTAGGGGATGAACCTAAAAATCAACAGCTTAATAAATATTAGCAATCATAAATTTCATGCACACTTAAAATAATAGTTTTCTGATAAATCTGTAGTCAAATGATAAGTCTAGATGAATGCAAAATACCACTAGACTCTCAAGTGAGATGTAATTTTTACCAAACTAAGGCATTTTCTTTTTATAATCTTTAATTTTCTTTATTATCTGCAAGAACATTTCCAGGTAGTCCCTAGCTCCATTTAATAGGTTACAAATAATTAAGTCTTAAGCTGTGTAGCTAGTGTTTCAAAAATAACTTCTTTCAGTTTTGCCACAATTCATTTCCACTTCACTCATTACAAAATATTTCAACTCTCTACATAGAATAGAATAGAATAGAATAGAATAGAATAGAAATAATAGAATATCTCAGGTTGGAGGGGACCCATCAGGATCATGGAGTCCAACTCCAACATATTTCAGTCAGCCTTGGTTTTAACCTCGATGCTTCCTAAGGAACTATTAGTCAAATTCAGTACTTCGTTAAGCCCTGACCTTTATGGTTTCAGATAACTTTTTCACTGTTACATTTCACCATAATATTTTAAAGACATGTTTTTCAATTTTTCTTTCTCGATGTGTTTTGATGTTGCTAAAGTTAACAGTTGCTACAAGGGAAAATCAGATTTCAGTGGTTTTAAAAGGAATGAGTTCTGAAAATGAAAACTATGTGTCGTTATTTTGATTTCTTTGGAAACTGATCCATAGCATTCAAAATAATTTCTAAATGCTGAATTACCAGCTGTAACTAAACTCTGGCTGCCCATGTACTCTGCATACATGTGTGCATGTCTGTGTGTGTGAGAGAGAGAGTGTGTACATGCAAAGGAAGGGTTGAGAGGGGAGAAAAATAATTGATAGTAAAAATAAAAAAGAGGTTATTTTCTTGAGTTAAATTTTGAAGTACTTTAACCCAAATTCTAAGTGAACTCTAGATTTCAGCCCTTATATGCCCTGAAGCACAAATTAGTATTGTATTTTAAGATGATTTCTAAATGACATGGCGTACCTAGGATAAACTTAACAAATTTCAATTTTATTATAGCTATTCTTTTCTAATCTATAAATATTTTGAATCAAAAAATCCAGACCTGTTTCTGTATTTTAAATGTTACCAGTCAATGTCTCTAAAAAGTGATGGCAATTTGGGTTCTTCTTTTCAGTTTACCTCCTCTAATTGTTCCAACAGTACCTTTTTTTTTTTTTAAAAAAAAAACCAAACCTTCAGGCTATTTCAGCAATAATAAACATTCACGTTGGTAAATCAATATCTAAGAATGACATGGATATTTTGAAGCTGCATTTGCTTTCAATATCGTTCAAATGTAGGAATATATTGACAAACCATGTCATTGATACCTCTCTGATCAATGGGAATTTATTCTAATTCTTTTTTTCTCTTTAATATTTTCCTTTTTTTCATCTATAAAACAAACAAATAAAAATTTATAAATATATTTTCTTACTTCCACATGCACTTATAAAAAAGAGTGAGAAGGCTTAGTGGAATCAGTTTTCAGTCAGACAAACCTACCTAGTTTGGCAGCTGAATCCACTGTTTACATTAGTTTTCCTCTAAATGCATTTAGAAATCCTGCAGAAAGAAACAATAATTATATACAAAAAAATCTGTTTGCTTGTTTGGCTTCCCATTTTTCCAAGCCAAAAAAATAGAAAAATGATATGGATTGGCAGGAAAAACAAACCAAACAAATGAAACCAAACCAAAACACCGCCCTCCCCCAAGGGTTTTTTAAACTGAGATTGGGTTCTCTGTAAAAATGAAAAAAATCACATAATTTCATTGGAAATAAAAATTTTAGGGTGCTTTTAAATGTTTGTCAATACCCCAAGCATTTTAGGATAGAGAGGAATAATCAACTTTGATCTGTCTTTTCCTATGCCATGAATAGTGATGGTTATGAAACTTTAACTTTTATATTTCTCTTTGGATTCTTTGTATTCTTACAGAATTTTCAGGGTTTTATGTTTCTTGCAAGTGAAAAAAGAAAAAAAAAAGATCTACCAGTACAGATTTTTTTTTTTAGAAATAGTAAGAAAAAGAAATAAGACACAAACTATTAATTCACATCACGTGGAGAAAAAGCAATGAAGAGGCTTCATAAATGCTGTGTTGTAAGAAGGTTAGAAAGAGAAAAATTAAGAAAAGAAGCAAAAGTTGAGACCTACTTCCTGTCAAATGTTTTATGACTCAGTGAGCTGATGTGGAAGATTTAATAGCCAGTAAAACTGTGCGACATATCATTGCAAGCCCGGAAAGATCTAACTGATTCTTTCTTAAATGGGAATAAGAGGCTTTCTGTGTCAAATACAGGAAAAGGTATGTCTCTCTCAATTGTAAAGTTCAAAGACAGCCAGTAAGTGCTTGTCACATTTCATGATCACTAATGAAAAGGTATTCTTAAACCTGATGCTGACTAAGAGCATTCTCATTTGAAGAAAGCAAGAAAAAAGACAACCAACCAAACAAAAAAGTAGAGAGCTTTTTCCTCCATCCTCCTTCATACCCTCTGCCTTCCCCACTTTAAAGCTAATTGCAGTGTTATTGACCAAAGATTTACAGAAAGGCAACTGATCAAAAAGGCTAGACTGGTCATATTTCTTCTCCGCACTACATCTGGTACCTTAAACCTTTGATTTAGGCATCTCTGATTTTATAACATATGAGGATTCTGGACATTTGGGTTAGTTCTGCAAACTTTATAACAGAGATCACTCAGTGCTATGCCTTGTTAAAGAATCTTGATCAAGGATTGCCTAACACATTGTACAGTTCATATTTTTACTAACCCTGAGACTATAGGCAACACTAACAGAAGTGCATCACATTCTATTGCGTGATAGCATTATAGTACTCTGGTGTCCCACACTGCTAAGATTTGACTCTCCTATGCAACATGGTATGAAAATTATTTATGTCATGCAGATTGCTATTAGTGGATGCAAGCCATAAAATATGCATCTTGGAATTGTAGAGTCCAAGAAAAAGTATTTATGTGTAACTTGAGATCGTTACTTCAACATAGTGTCAATAGGTTTGGAGTGCCACTGTCTATCAATAATCTTCTGCCCTGCTATGTGAATTAAAGAGATTTGACACCGAGTCTCTGTAAAATAAAATTGTTTTCAAGGCAGGTGAAATTGTAAAGCTATAACTATTTAAAATGCAGGTTCATTGAAAAATATTCATTCTTTAATATGATGAAAAAACAAAATATATGTATGATATGTTCTGTATTTATGGCTGAGATTCACAGAATCACAGAAAGGTTGAAGTTGGAAGGGAATATCTCAAACAAGGCATTCGATACCCTAGCCTTTTCCATGTCCTATGTAACCAGGTCCCCCATCTCACATTTTCCCTAGTCCTCCTTTTGTCACCTGTGCACTTAGAGAAGCCCTTCTTGTTGTTTTAGACATTCCTGGACAGAGTCTATTCCATTTGGACTTTAGCTTTTCCTAACTTCATCCCTGGATTCTGGAACAATGTTTCTGTATTCCTCCCGAGTTATCCACCCTTGCTTCCACCTTCTGTATGCTTCCTTTTGTGTTTGAGTTTGGCCAGGAGCTCCTTGTTCATCAACACAGGCCTTATGGCATTTTTGCCTGACTTCATATTTGTTGAGATGGACCACTCTTAAGCATGGAGTGAGTGATCCTTGAATATTAACCAACTTTCTTGGGCCACTCATCCTTCCAGGGCCTTATCTCTTGTGACTTTTTGAAGCAGACCTTTTTAGAGAGGAATTTATCATCAGTGCACTCCAGGAACCTCCTGGATTGCTTATGTCCTGCGGTGCTGTCCCTCCAGCAGATACTGGGGTGGCTGAAGTCCCCCATGAGGACCAGGGCCTGTGAAGGTGAGGCTGCTCCTATCTGTCTGTTCTTCCTGGTCAGACAGCCTATAGCAGGCACCCACTATAATGTCAACTTCATCTGTCCTCACCCAAGAGAAGATACAAGCTGCTTTATTTTAAGCTCCCATGATATATGAATCTTCAAAGGAGTTTATAGATGTGCTTGCATATGTCTGTAAAATAATATTTTATCCTAAGGTTTTGACAAGTGGACCAAAAAACCCCGACAATCTGAATGGCAGGATACAGACAATAAGTCACATAATTGCAGAAAAATGAAGAATAAAGACCAAGTTCCCCACTGTACACTACAGTATCAGGCCTTTGGTATGGTACTGCAGCAAACAACTGAATTTTTGGGGCTGCACTCTTCATCTCCTAAGTAATTCATTCTTGAAATCGATTATTCCTTTAGGCCCACGACAGTCCAATACCCTACAGATTAGCTGACAAGGCATTTAGAGGGTCAGTGTAAAATTTCAAATCTAGTGAAAGGGGCAGCTAAGACCTTCATACTGACTTTGAGAGAAGATGCAAAACCTGATTCTGTAGGTGTTAAACACTGAATGGGAGGGTAGCAAAAATATTACCATTCTTTTCCCTTGACAAATATTTGTTATAGAAAAAAGTCATTAAGAAGAGAGGAAGTGTCCTTCTTCTCCATATAAAGTAAGTATATAACAAGATAATTACATAGGATAGTTTTTGCTAGGCTTTTGTTAAACTGCAGTAGTTTTTCTTTAAGCACAATTGTCCATTATAAACTTGGTAACGAAATGAGTAATGCAGGATTATTCACATTTGATAAAATCTTAATTTATGTTAGTCATCCAAGTAAGGGAGTTAAAATCTCCTTTGTATCTTCATTAGTGTCTCTGTGATCAGAATTTTTGGTTTAGGAGACTTTGGCTATGTGTATGCTGCTAAATAAAAGACCAGGGTCCAGTCCTTGGCACATTGATTAAGCCCTTCCTAAAATGGATTTGCCTTATCTTTTTTCCCTAGGTGTTCTAATGGGATTTCCCTATGTCCTAGTTGTTTATGCTATTTTGTTGGTTCTTTATGTCTGAAATAAAAAGTTTGCATTATCTTGTTCCCCTCAACAGTGGCAGAATAAAATTGGAAGTGTGTGCTACATGCCGTGGGATGCACATGAAAAAGCATGGGATGATTGAGGCTGCAAAAATTGTCTTCTGAAGGAGCATCTGATCATTGCAGAGGTTGCAGGGTACCAAACATGGTGTAGTGTCCACCCCACTGCCTTTTGGAGAGTTTTAGGAAGTAAACTATTCCCTAACAATGTCCAGATAGTATCTTAAAGAATGTAAGTTGGAGCAGTCCCAAATAGACTTATACAGTGAGCTGACAAGTAGTATGGACTTAAGGGGCCAAGCTCATTTCATGACTCTCCTTATTCAACAGCTCAGATGTATCTGGTGGGACCCAGGTGATAGAATCCCAGGAACAGGGCTGGGCAAAGGCAGTCAATATACCAAACTTTATACTTTCTATCCAACTCACTTGTGGACCATAGTTACTGGACCAAATTTTAATTTGCACATAAAAAGCAACTCCTTCTAGGCAAATGGGAACAGCATTGCTGCAATTTTCTAGATTAAAAGTACTACCTTTGTTTTGGGAGACCCTGGATTCTCACTTGTTGGTTGTTGTTCAGCCAGTCATTCTACCTTGCTTCTCAAAGGATATAATGATGTTTACTCCTTCCTGAAGTGATCTGAAAAAGGCAGTAAATAAGTTAGGCATTTATCAGTATGCTGACAGGCTGAGTATTTTTATCTCAAGGTTTCACAAAATCTTATAAGCCGAAATGATGATTAAACACCTGGATCTTAATAAGTTCTTCAAGTTACTATTGATGACTAATTTAATGTACTTAAACAGATATGGGCATATATCAGCAATGATGGACAGAAAATTGAGATATATTAGTGCATCTTACGCAGAATAGCTTCAGACTATTTATTAAGTACCTAACTCAGTCTAATACCACAGAATTTTTTTGTTTGCTTGTTTGGTTGGATGGTTTGTTTTGGTTGTTGTTATTTTGGTTTGGATTTTGTGTGTGTGTGTGTGCGCGTGCAGGGACAGTAATTCTCTGTGGTGTTAAAACATTAATGTCATATTTAATTGTTTTTAATGGTACTGCAATATTATCAAACATTGTCCACCAAATTCATTAGGGGCTGCTTGGAATTTAGCTCTTCTGAAAATTAGTGCTACTCAGTGAATTTTCTGGATATAAAATCTAAGATTAGACTTCACAGACTGAGCTTCAGCTCATCTAATTATCACCTACATCCACACAGCTAGTGTTTCCTTCTAGCTAGATACCTTTAAAGGCCTAGAATCACAGAAAGGATCACTGGTCACAGGGTTATATGAAAATCTTGTCAGAATTATTTTTTAATAGAAGAATATAGTAGGGAAGAAAATGTTGTTATTAATTTTAAATATTTTTTCATATATTGAAAGTTCTTCCATGTAGAACTAAGCACAGAAAAAAGAGCCAGATAATTAAAGAGTCTATATGTACTGCAGGAAGGGATCAGATTTTATGCCATGGCAATGGCTGTTTACTCCGCCACACATTGGGGAAAAAATGAAATGTCCCTAATGTTGATCTATCTCTTTTAAGCCTCAGCTGGAAAAAGACAAAGTGCCATTATAGCCCAAGTCCATTTCAGCTAACTTTATGCACCTGACAGAGGCATGTAAATAAGGAGAATATTTTCCTATGTCTATATTCCCCACATAGATACTTGGATAACTCCAAAATTCATCTCACAAATAAAATGGTTTTCCTTTCATATGGCATTTGTCTAGCCACTAGCAGATACCTAGAAAAAAGTTTGTTACAACTCCTACTGTCCATGAGAAAAAATTTCTGTCACAAAGTTTATTTAAGTAATAATAATAATAATTAAAAAAAAAGTAGCTGTGGTTGTGGTTTCAACTGCCTAGGCAGCTACCTTGAGACCTGAAAAAGTTGAATACTGTATTATTTTCTTCTGGTAGGTTTCTTTTACTATGATCAATCTACTTTATATCCCTATTGAAATCTGACTTCTTGTATGGGTCATTGTTTCTTATTCCCTAATAGTTCTACTAGGGATGTGCAAATTTAATATATTTCTACCATTTACTGAGTTTGCTGAATTACAAGGAACATGCACATGTTTTATGAACTCTCAGGTGGGTTACAATGTACAGAAATGAAAACAATATATGTGATATCTGTAGAGTCAGCTAGCAGCAAAAAGACAGGGGGGAAAACATTAAAAAAGCCTTGTTTGGTTTTTATGGTGACTCTCCTAGGAATAAATTGACTATGATTTGGGTTTTTTTTACAGCTTGTAAAGTTATGGTCCTGACTGATATTAAAGGTATTGTTTCCCAAAGGTACAGATTATGAGTACTACAATCAAACAGAAAAATATAGTACCACGCATATTACAATTCTATTTACATACTGTACAGTAAGACTTAAATATATTATTGAACAATGGATGTAGACAAAGTTAAGTCATTACTAGTTTCCAAATATTGGTTTATTTTAAAAACACATTTATAACTGCTTCAAAAAGCTAAGTATTACCATTTGAGGGTTTTTTTTAATTATTATTCCCAGTGATTACAACCTTGCAAATGTACCGCAACCCAAATTTTTGTTCATTTGATGTTGCCGATACCAACTAATGAAAACTATTTCAGTAAGTTTTAATGATTAGGTTTAAAGCTATTTATTTATACCCTATTAAACACCAAAAACTTTGGATACATCCAGTTGATTCTTCCAAGAGATCACTCAGTCATCTCTGAGCTCTGTGGCTTGCTTTTAATTCAAACCACAAAATAAGAAGCAAGAGCCTAGGCACGACTGAAGGCCACACACAGCTGCTCCAGATGTTTCCTGTGGAGGCCCTAGAGGTACAGCAGGACACTAGTGTGTAATTAGGAGGGTAGTTTACAGCTACACACTCATGAACACCGACTGCTTGGGGCTTCTTTGTGGAAAAAGTGAGAGTGTATTACGGGAAATGCTATGTTTATGGCTACTTCTTGGCTCTTTGGTTCCTTAAGTCCCAAGAAAACTGCATATGGGAAAGCTAAGGACCCATAAGGACATGAGTGTTCAGTAAAACTTATGACCTCCACAGTATTTCTGCTCGGGTTAGAAATAAGAGCTAGTCGGCTCTTAGATTTATGTCGAGGATGGTAAGGTACTACAGCCAGAGTTACTGTGAGCATCCAGAGTTTCACTAGGTACACCTATATTATTAAATAAAATAGGCTCATTCTCCAGCATTAAGGATTACCGGCATGTCACAGCTGTCTTTCTCACCAGAATACAGTGGCTTTTTCCATCCTGCCTGCTGGGAACCATCAATGGCCTAAACATTACTTGGAAGAGTGCTAGTTCACACAAGCCAAAACAATGCCAGAGGCAAGAGCTCACTATTAAAGAGCAAAGAAAATGCTCAGGGTTTAAATCTGTGTCCTGGTTCTATTTATTTTACTGATAGGAACATAGTCATTAGGTTCAAACCTGAAGAGTTTGTGAGTTTTGGTAAATCAGAGTTGACATGAACTGATAGTTCTGATTTATTAAAACAATAGCAAAAATTGTATTGTACCTGAACACAGTTTATGGGAAATAAATCACAAAAGAATGGGAGAAAGGATATCTTTTACAAAGTCTAAGTACTTTCAGTCTGTTTTTTTCCTTAGCTCCTTAATAGAAGGATCTGAGTTTCTTTTTTGTTTATTTTTTCTCTGTTTTTTTTTTTCTTCCTTTTTTTTTTAACAAAGCAGAGATTTATTCCCCTAAATCAGGGCTACCCTGCTTTTAAATTAATAGTTCCAAATGAAAAAGTCATTCTTTGATGGAAATGAATTACATTTTCTTTGCAATGTTAGATATTTAATATTAGATAAAGTATATGAAGAAACTTCAGATTAAGCATAAACATGAGATGCCGATTTACAGGGACATTTATTTCCTTTTCAAAAATTTTGATCATTCAGAATATCTAACAGGAATGGACAGATCCACATGTGAACATGGCTGTGATGAGATGAAAACTTTGTCATAATATGTTGCCTTCTTTCTATTATCTGTGATAATGCAAAAAATTATATATTTTTCTATTTTCTATTTCTTCCTCACCTTGCTCCTTTCACTAAATGAGCATTTTAATAATTTTGAGAAAGAAAATAAAAAAAATGGTCCCACTAAAATTCAAATTTTGAGGACAAGAAGGAGATGGTTGACAGAACTGTCTATACTCACATTATTTAAGGTTTTGTAAGTCTTTATTTTTAGGACCTTCTATAAAATTTGGCCAAACATTTAAGACTTTTTTCCTGACATATTTTTCACATGTCTGTCTGAGACTATTTTCAGTTGTTTGGGTTTGTGTTTTGACAGACAGAAAAGGATAAATTTCAGTATGAGTCTAGAGAAAAAATACATTGCTTGCTTTGTGTTAATCATACAGTCATTTGGCAGAAAGCTGTAGCTTGTCCATGCCTTGGAGAAACAATTTTAAATTTGGCAGTATGCTTGCCCTGCTCTCTGGAATATCCCCTTTTGCCATCTCTGAGAAAGCTCTGTGGAATTCAGCTAAGCTGAAAAACTCGGAAAATTGCAGGTTACACATGTTCAGGAGAGGCTCAGGCTGTATTACTAAACTAATATGCATTTTAACAAGAGAAATAAAGTTTGGGCTTTTCCAGGGAATGGAAGAAAGTTGCTTAAAATGATGAAAACTATAGATGCAAGCAACAAACAGATCTCCAGTTGTTGGCAAGGTAAAGCATTCAACCTCTCACATTGGCTTAAGTCAATGAGCAATTCAGCCTATGCATGCTGTGGCTGTTAGCTGGCTCCTTCTGCAGCAGAGAGATGCCTGTAAAGTCCGAATTCAGTGCCTATAGTGTAAATCAGACTGATTTCTTATTTCCTTGATCCAACACATGGATGATTCCTGTTGCTTTTATTCGGAAGCAAGGGGGGAGATGGACAGTGGACTCTTTATGTTTCAAATCCCACCCTGGTCAGCCTCCAGAATGAAGTAGGCTTTTTTTTCCTGTTCACTCAAATTCAGTGGTGTTTTTACAGCCTCACAAGAATAATGTGTATCAACATTCTCTTAAAAATCATAAAGAAATGCTGTTAGTTCTATTGTTAGATGATAACTTCATTTCTAAAGGTTCACATAAAAGAAGGCAAATTCCTGTATTCAATATTTTAGATAACTGAAGCTAGAACTAATCTAAAGATTTCAGGGTCATGAATCATTGCTTCAGATCCTAAGGGTTTGACAAAATTGCGATTCATGGGGAAAAAAAAACCCAACCAAATTTTCCAATTAATAAATCAAAGGATACAGGATGTATATTCTCTACACATATGCCACATTGCTTCTCATAAACTGCAACTTTCCAGCTTTTTCAATATCAAATATGACAGCAAGAGTTTATGATTCAGGGACAAACACTTGTACAGTCATTATTTATCATAGAAGATGATAATACTTGGCACTTCGTCAACTTTTGCATGTAGATTACTAACTTATATGTGGCACTTGAACTGTGCAATGCATATTGGTTGATGTGCTCTTGTATAATAGAGTATTTGTCTAATGAAATAAGGAGAAAATTGAAAAAGAAGGAAAAAAGCAGAAACAGTTATTACATTGGATACCTTAATTATATATACTTGTATGTGTATCTTTTTTTGTTGGTTTTTTATTACACAAATATTGGTAGATAGATAGATAATCATAACAGATATGCATTGCATCAGTAATCAATACAGAAACTCTCACAGAATCAGCATTCCATCTATTTTTTTAATCTATGGCTGAAAAAAATAAATGTGGAAACAGGTCCCAGCATTTGGTATGCTGATAAGTGACTTTAGAATCAATTAGCTGGCTGCTTTTCCTTTCACTGTGTATAGCCTATTATGATACACAGGCAATAAGAGTTTTGCTTCAACATGAAATATACATCTGAACCTCAGTCCTGGCAGGAAAGAAGAGATGAATACAGTCTAAACCAGTAAGAACTAGACTAATACTTGACACAGTGTAATAATTGGTGGATCCAGAATATTTCTACAAGTTGTTGTTCAAATGTAGGCTTCTGTACCTCAAAAACATTATTTCTAAGGTTCTAAAAATACTAAAATTTAAATAGTGATATGAAATGTATCTGAAGTATTTGCATTCCTGAATCTTTGACCACTGAAATGGGAGAGAAAATTACATGAAAACAGATTTTCAGATATTTTCTACTTTGCCAATAGCACTTTTAGGCCAAAGTCCCTGAAGAACAACTTATATCATAATATTTTGGCACTTCCAATTCGAGCTTCCTGAAAATGGAAGAGAAATCATATTTATCTAAGTGTTTAAACACCTCAGAAAGATTTAAACAGAATGTGACACTAAAAGTAGACAAAGGTTAGAGAAGTCTCATTTCTGACTCAACTGGTTCACTGATACAAAAAAAAATGACACTTCAGAGAATTATATTGTGGCATTCAGAAACAGTTTGAGACATGAATTGCATCAATATTTCACAAAAAGCCCTGACTTTCTTTACTCTCATTCTGCAAATATATCCCCTTCAGCAGTCATATGAACTCTATCCAGGTTCTTAACAGAATGAAAGTGGGTTGACCAGGAATGTTCTACTCATTTACTTATAATTAAATGTAACTTTTCATAGCTATTTATTGCTTTAAGAAGCATATTTTAATATAAGTTGCCAGTTTCTTGAAATATCCTTACAGCAAAATCTCAATTTTTTCCTGGAATGTTTAAATAAGAGATAAATGATAGTAAATAAAAAAGCTCCATTCTTTTAAACTTATTTTAAAAGAAAAAAAAACCAAAACAACCAAACCCTGTTTTTATTAACTCTTGTTAAAGGAATTGAAATTTTAAGATGGAAAGTGGGAGGTGTCTGAGCTTTAGGTGCTGAAAATAATGAAGAATGTATTACTTGCCTGGTCAGACCAGCTCAAGCATTTTAAATACCATGTCTGACTTCACTTGGCTGATTTTTACTAAGATTTGGGAACATTTTAACAGTTTTAAATCAAGTGTGGTTGAGAAATGCCAATAAATAGCAAGCTATGCTGGGTGGTGAAATCTCCCAGCAGTGGAGGTGTGTCCAGGATAGCTGTCCACAGGCATGAACCATTTAAATAACAGCCCTTTGCTAAACTCATTTCATTTAGACAGAAGTAGACCAGAGCAATACTAATCCACAAGGGGTTTCAATAGGTAGGTGTGAGGTGGAATCTGGGAGGGAGATAGAAAATCTAGTAGCTGCATCCAGCTGTGCAGTTTTTTCTAGAATGAACATCTATTTCCTTGTCCAAAAATAAGCTATATCAACATTGCTTTTGTCTTCATTGCAAGTTCTATTTCTATAACAACACCATTAGAAAGTCACACCCGTAATCAAAGTAGTAATGTTGATATAAAGGGTATGAGTACATGAGGCCTTAGTTATACCAGGACTAGGCAGGTTTCTCAAGAAAACGATGCCAGACTGATGCTGAAAGAGCAATTAAGCTGGTACTCTTTTCAGCATACCCTGACGCCATAGTAAAGACAGTGTTTGAAACTGATGCAGGAATTGGATGGTGCAGGGCTTGCGTGAAGCAAAACCAAGCTCATCTGAATATTTCACGTACCTAGTGAATAATAACATTACTATAAATATTTAGGTGTTTCCTCAAAAAGACTTATAATATTTTATTCAAAATAAATTTTTTGTTGCCCTGGTACCATTTCACAGAGTTTCTCTATAGAGATTTAGTGGCTATTTAAACAAAAATGATAGATACTCCCAGAGCTGATGTGATTATGCCAACTTCTATTTTTACAACATTCTATCAATAGCATTCAGACTGCTATATTCACTCACTGTAGCTGTTCTTAAAGGTATTTTTCAACTTTTTTTTTTTTTTCCTTAGGTTGTTACATTATGCAGCTGATACAAATGTGAATTTAGCAAACACGAAATTTGCTAACTGTGCTACTCTGGAGACTGACAGATTTTCAGCATAGCTGTGTGGACTGCATTGGAGCTAGTTTACAATGGTCACGGTCTATCAATCTGCTGAAGGAAGGCAGCAAAAAAATTTTCATGCCTCTGCAAATAACAAAATACTTGATCTAGCTATCTTTTCCCTAAACCTCTATATTTTATTCCTGCCTTCCTGTTTTTCTTGCCAAAAACATGAGCGTTAACATTCTTTCTAGTGCAGCAGAGATTCTGGCGCTTGTGGCTGCTCTCTCTGGTGGATGGGATATATGCTCAGAGCAGTGAAATGACATGCTGTTTGGACATTTACTGAAATTTTGGTCCCACTTTGGCTTCTTCCAGGAAGTAATTTAGCCTGTGTTTTCTGTTCAAAACTTGCTGCACCTCTGCGACACATCAGCCCACAATGAGCAGCCTGCCGTGGCTGGGGCACTTCACAGGTGAACACCTTTAAGGAAGCACAAGTGTCCTTCAAAGTTCTGGATTTGCCTAATGACTACACTGCTGTGTACCAATTACCTCGCTGTAAACCGAGTTCATCTTCAGGATAAGCCACTTTGCCGACTGGTAAAGCCGGCATCAAACTTACCTGGTAGACCATTCTTAAAGAAGCGAATGTAGCTGCAGCTTGCAAGGGAAGAGAGCTCATTTCTTCTGGAGAGCTGCTTGCAGGTGATGCGGAGGGTTTGGGCCACACAGGGATGTTCCAGCCCCTGGGAGCCCTGCAGCACAGACCTAGGTGGGTAGTGCTAATGCTTTTAGGCTGTACGAAGGGCCTGTTCCTGTACCACCCCCTTCTCCCCTTGAAAATCAGGGCCACAAGAAGCAGCAAATTCCACAGCAGAAAGTGCCTAAAGCTGCCTCATCCCACCACTGAAACCATATCCACTTAGAAGAGTATGTAAACATATATTTTAGGACTATTCTTCCTTGTCTTACCTGCTCAGATGCTCTTTGTCTTGATCTTTCCTCTACGTGAGCGTGCAACAGACAGGATAATATGCTGAAAAGGGGAAAGAGCATAACCTAGAGGTAACTTGGCAAGAGTGGAGACAGATGGCTGATCTGAAAGCATCAGAGGTTTGCTCCCAGAGTACCTCCCAAAATAGAGTTGGTTGTAAATTAGAATTGCCCTTTATAAACAAGGTGTATTGCTCTAAAGTCTGGCCATCTGATTACGGGTGCAGATGGTCTGTTACTGTGGGGATTTAGAGGTGTAAAGGGATACATGACAGGTAAGTGCCCCAGGCTCATGTCTCAGTGGCCTAAGGTTACACAGGCTGGATTCAGTTTGTAATTCTTTTTGAACAAGTATTTTTTTTTTATGAGACTACTAACAAGGGTGTCAATAACATTGTTTTTTGAGTGTGTAAGTTATGGACACTGCTCCAGTACATAATAGACTAAGACCAACAACAATTTTTATATGAACCATAGAGCAATCTCATATATTCTGAAAGATTATGTACATTGTAGATCTGGAATATTTAAATATTTGTAATGTGTTATGTATGTATATGTATATGAGTCTAGGTATTTATGAACATCTGTTTATATATATACATATACATATGTATATAGAAGTTTACAAATACATAGAGATATATATACACACACACAGAGATTTATAAATACATATATGTTCCCATACATAATCAACATATACATACATATGTACGCTGGCAAATGAGGATTTATTTCTTCAGGCAGAACTGCTGTGAGAGCACTACAAAGTAAACTGGCCAAATATCTTACCATCAAAACAGATAGGTAATGACCTTGACTTAATAAAATGTTGCTCATTAATGTATGTGTTTAGTTATTACACTGAAAAAAACCCAGATTTTACTCCATCAATACATTACATTTATTTATATATGCTGTATATCTATGAAGTAATACGATTGTCCTTGTATTAAAGACTTGGCTTTTTAATGCACATAGTCACTATTTTAGCACATGATCAGAAACTTTACAGCTCCTTCTCAGCTGTGGACATCTGGGTTCACAGAAACTGTGGCACCTGGCTTAACTGGTAGGAAAAAAAAGAAAACCTGCTCCACTAAAATATTTAAAATGTCTAAAACAGTCTTTAAATAGGTCTCCATTAGTTTATGAGACACATACAAAATATATAGTGTATTTCAAAACATTCTTATTCTATCCTAATCCCAAATTCAAGGTGAATAAGTTTAAATACGAGCACACACAACATTATTTGTCCATCTATATATGTTTCTTACATGCACATTTGTACCTGCATATTATACACACAATTGTTGTTGGATAGTAAGCTAGCAACTATTTAAAGTCCTGTCAATACAGGTATATTTCAATGCAATATGTAATACATTGTCACAGTTGTTGTGACCTTATGAACTCGGGTGAGTCATTTCATCCTGTTACTTCATTCCCCTTCAATAAAAAATTGAAGGTCAAGGATCATCTCCTATAACTTTTTGTATTTCATATTCAAAATACAGTATAGTAAAAAGAAAACTTTACTACCATAGAGATTATATTTATTAAAAAGGTTGAAATGAAATATACTTTTATCTCTGAAAAATACTTCTTCACATCTGCAAGACAGCCTCAGTTTTTCATCTCGTGTTAAACCTTTACAGTTATACTGATGTTGTTGAGATTTGGGGAGAGGGGACATTAAAAGTCTGAGAAATATTATTTTTTCCACTTTTTTTTTTTTTTACTGTTCATGTCATGTTCTTTTTTCACTTGGACTTATTTGAGGTAGTGGGAATTACTTTTGCAAAGGAAGCCTACAACCTTTGGACATTATTAATGTGTAATATTCCTAAAATATGCTATAATGTTGTTTTTTGCAAGCCTTCTAATGTCAGCATTTTAAAAATAAGTCTTTCACTTTATATAGGTACAAAGTTCGATTCTCCCATTTAAATAGAACAGCTCTTAGTCCTGCGGCTGAGCGCTAGATGGAGGTGCACAGGGGGTTCCCGGAGCCAGGGAAACCCAAGGAAGAGCAGAGACCCACGCCAGGAGCCGGCAGCTCTCACGAGAGAGGCTGACGTGCCTTGGGCATTGCCAGGAGCGAACACGGGAGATTTGACCGGCCTGCAAACAGGGGTGGATATGATATCACAGGAATAACTGAAACATGGTGGGACAACTCACATGACTGGAGTCAAAGGCAGCCAAGTGGTACGCCACAACTGATATCACTAATGCATTTTTCTCAATCCTTTTGGTGGCAAAGTGCAGGTCATAGTGTGCTTTCACTTGGAGGGGCAGCCAGTACACTTGGAATCGACTGCCCCAGGGGTGGAAACACAGCCCTACCATTTGCCATGGACTGATCCAGACTGCACTGGAATAGGGTGAAGCTCCAGAACACCTGCAGTACATTGGTGACATCATTGTGTTGGGCAACACAGCAGAAGTTTTCGAGAAGGGGAAGAAAATAGTCCAAATACTTCTGAAAGCTGGTTTTGCCATAAAACAAAGTAAGGTCAAGGGACCTGCACAGGAAATCCAGTTTTGGGGAATCAGATGTCAAGATGGATGTCATCAGATCCCAATGGACGTGATCAACAAAATAACAGCTATGTCTCCGCCAACTAGCAAAAAGGAAACACAAGCTTTCTTCAGCATTGTGGGTTTTTGGATAATACTTATTATTTTCCCTTCCTTTTCTGTCCTATTAAACTGTCTTTATCTCAACCCATGAATTTTACTTTTTCTTTTCTGATTCTTTCCCCTATCCCACTGGGGGGAAGGAGTGAGCAAGCAGCTGTGTGGTGTTTAGTTGCCAGCTGGGGTTAAACCACAATGGATGGTTATAAGCTGTTTTGTAAAGACAGGCAGGGAAGAAGAGGAGGTGGAATCACACTCTATGTTAAAGAGAACCTTGAATACATAGAGGTCAACTATGTCGATTGTGGAAATCCTATCAAATGCCTCTGGGTCAAGATCAGAGGGGTCATCTCCAAGGGGGATCCTACAGTAGGCATCTGCTACCGACCTCCAAACCAAGACAATAAGGCCATCGGAGCATTATTTGGGTCACTTAAGCAAGCTTCGGGTCAAGAGAACCTGGTTCTTATGGGTGACTTCAACTACCCAGACATTTGTTGGAAGAAAATACAGCAGCTCACATGTCATCCATCAGGTTCCTGGAAAGCTTAGAGGACTGCTTCCTCATACAAATGTTAGATGTGCCAACTGGGAATGAGGCACTGCTGGACTTGCTACTCACAAACCAAGAAAACTTGCTTTGTAATGCCTTGCTTAGCGATAGCCTTGGCTGCAGTGATCACAATATCGTGGAGTTTGGGATCCTGCTGAGCACACTGAAGGGTAGTACTGAGAAAAAAGCTTTAGATTTTAGAAGAGCAAACTTTAGCTCACTCAGAGCTCAGCTGGGAGGGATTCCGTGAGAAGCTTCCACGGTGGTTGAAGGAGCTAGCGAGTGCTGGGAGTTTTTCAAGAACACTTTCCTGGAAGCACAAAAACAGTTCATCCCTTTTAAAGGTAAGGCAAGTAGGCAGAGCAAGAGACCCCCCTTGGCTTAACTGCGAGCTTCTGAGTCTGCTCAAAACCAAAAGAGAAGCGTACCAGAGATGGGAAAGCCGACAAGTACCCATTGAGAACTACAAGGGCATTGCCAGGCCATGCAGAGATACAATTAGAAAAGCAAAAGCTCAGCTCGTATTGAAATTGGCCAGAGAAGTCAAAAGCTACAAGAAAGGGTTCTTCATGTCCATAAACAACAAGCAGAAACAGAAGGAAAATACTGATGCGCTGTTAAACAGGAAAGGTGAATTAGTCACCAACAATGCTGAAAAGACAGAGGTTCTCAACATTCCACCTCTGTCTTTACCAGCACTGTTGGGTCCCAGGCTTTGGGAACAAAAATCCAGGTTGTTGTAAATACAGACCCAGCATCAGTGAAGGAAGAGTTGGTTTGTGAAACATTACAGGAGCGTGACGTCTACAAACCAATGGGCCCTGACAATACCCACCCCTGGGTGTTAAGAGAGCCGGCGGACATTGTTGCGTCGTTCCATAATCTTGGAGAAGTCATGGAGATGAAGGGACATCCTAGAAGACTGGAAGAAGGCTAATGTCACCCCCATCTACAAGAAGGGCTTAAAAGAGGATCCAGGAAATTACAGGGCCATCAGTCTTACTTCAGTACCTGGCAAAGTTAAGGAATGAATCCTCCTGGGGGCTGTCACAAGTCAAATGAAGCACATGATTGGGAAAAGCCAACATGGATTCACCAAGGGCAAATTGTTCTTGACAAACCTGATCGCCTTCTACAACAAAGTAACCTGCTCAGTTGATGTGGGGCGAGTGGTGGACGTTGTCTACCTGGATTTCTCCAAGGCTTTCAATACGGTTTCCCCCAGCTCCTCCTAGAGACACTGATGCATTGCAGCCTAGACAAGTGGTCTGTGCGGTGGGTGGGGAACTGGCTGACACACCGCACCCAGAGGGTGGTGGTAAATAGCTCCTTTTCTAACTGGCAACCTGTCACAAGTGGGGTCCCCCAGGGATCGATATTGGGCCCAACACGGTTAAATATCTTCATAAGTGTTCTGGATGAAGTTTGCCAATGGTACCAAACTGAGTGGGGAAGTGGACACTTTGGAAAGCAGAGCCACCCTGCAGGAAGACTTGGATAGGCTGGAAGAGTGGGCTAACAAGAACCTTGTGAAGTTCAACAAATACAAATATAAGGTCTTGCACCTGGGAAAACATAATCCAGGAGTGCAGCACAGGCTGGGATCTACCTGGCTGGGGAGCAGCTCTGTGGAAAGGGACCTGGGGGTCCTGGTGGACAACAAGCTCAATATGAGTGAACAATGTGCTGCTGCGGCAAAGAAAACCAAGAGGATGCTGGGTTGCATCAACAAAGGCATCATCAGCAGAGATAAAGAAGTCATTATCCCACTCTACGCAGTGCTTGTCAAGCCACACCTGGAATACTGTGTTCCGTTTTGGTCCCTGCTATGCAAAAAAGCTGTGGACAGGCTGGAGAGGGTCCAGAGAAGGCCACAAAGATGATCAAAGGACTGGGAAGCCTGC
>NW_010972468.1:2752807-2783713 GCF_000737465.1 Haliaeetus leucocephalus | reverse complement strand
AAAGAAGATGGAGACTCCCTTTTTACAAGGAGTCACATGGAAAAGGTGAGGGGTAATGGGTACAAGTCACTCCTGGGGAGATTCCATCTGGACACAAGAGGAAATTTTTTCACAATGAGGACAATCAGCCATTGGGATAATCTCCCCAGGGAAGTGGTGGATTTCCCAACATTGGACACTTTTAAGATTCAGCTGGACAGGGTGCTGGGCCATCTTGTCTAGACCATGTTTTTGCCAAGAAAGGCTGGGCCAGATGATCCTTCTGGTCCCTTCCAACCTGGTATTCTATGATTCTGTGATTTTATGATTCTATGTCATACCAGTAATTAACGGTAATTACAACCTCACTTAAATACTGAACTGTTTGTTTTCAATTGGTCTGAAATTTCTTACCTTAGCATAATTGCAGAAAAGAGATGAAAAGAGATGTTTCAAATTAAGAGTTTTATATTAAATAATCTTTTGTGGGTTTGGATTTGGTTTGTTGGGGGTTTTTTTGTTTGTTTTTGGGTTTTTTTTTACTGGAAGGTTATTCAGCTGGTTGACGTAGAGCCAAGCTTCAAAAAAAAAAAGAATGTACTTACTCAGTTTCAAGTATAGCCTATTGAAATCAATGAAATGGCACAACTGCTTATAGATAAATCCTTGGAATGTTTCTAGACTGGATATTGTATTTCACCACTGGGGAACAGACCTTGTTGCCCCTCCTCCAAAAATTCTCCTTCATTTACATCACATTTCTCTTAAAACACTGAAAATTCTGTAATATATTATAATCTTTGAATTACCTATTAAAACCAATAATAACTATGATTTGTATTTCAGCCACAGTGCAGGTTACAAAGGTAAAGCAAAGGAGTTAATTCCACAGCTTACTCTCTCTCACCCTTTTCGTTCTATAGATTGCCTGCCAGTGGCTTCTCTTTCTTTGCTTCTAGTTACCTTTGTGCCAATTTCAGGAGTTTTCTGAAGATGTAAATTATCAAAGTACTTATGTCAAAACAAGCAAGTTAGTGCTTTGAAAATGGACTAATCTTTTTTTTTTTCTATCTTTTTTTTTTTTTCTTTTTTTCTTATTTAGCTCAATTACCTGCAACAAAAAATTCTGAATATCAGGCAGCCAGGTACTTGGAAAGAATACACTGTGGGAATTAATGTGTATGCAGCATGAGAAAAAGTACAAACATACTGGGGGTCTTAAAGAATCAAAATACACTTCAGTAATCTCTTAGCCACTAAGAGAATGTCTTCACATCTGTGTATATATTTTTGGAGCTCTTCAGAATGAATTATTCTTTATAACAAGGACAGGACAAAGTTTGCAAGTAGGGTTTGCATGCCCAAAAATCTGTCTAATTTTTCTGGCAGTTCCAGGTGACTAATGGAAGACGGTACATCTCCTTACAAACTTTATCCTGCCAACGTCCTTAGCCCATTGCAGTTAAAACAGAATGCCACTGTACAACAGGGTCCAGCATAGTAAGAATATATGCAGTTTAGGCTTTTCAGTAAGTTTCAGTTTTCCCATGAACACTGACAATGTAATACAACCTTATACAGCTAAAAGTAATTCTGAGGGCATGAAGCAAAAATTTTGCTTTCTTTTAATTAAAACTGCCAGAAATAGAGACAATTTTGTATCAGCAGTGCCCTTTTTAACAGAGATCCATTTCTACTCTCAGTGTCTTTTGTGGAATTGCTGGTCAACAAAGATGAATGTACATTTTATTCAGAGTCATGTAAAGGGACCTAAAGGATGCAGTGAACCGGCTCAATGCCTTTCACAGCTGGAGCCTATATTGAAATGCTAAGACCTTGCATTAATTCCTATTGTACACTAAATGCAGTATCCCTGATCCTGTGCTACTGAAAGCAACAGCAAAACTTTCATTGGCTTAGCTGAGGGTTAGACTAGTCCCTGAATTCCTTGCACACTCAGTAAGTGTCATTTTCTACATCTATGGGTAAATGTAAAAAAAACAAAACCAAAACCAACCAACCAAAAAAAACAACCAGACCCAAACTCTTTCAGCAGAATTCTCCATATTGATGGAAGATGTTTAGAACTGTTTAAGCTTCATTGAATCAGAGAGGATTAACTCCCCAAATTACTTACAATTCAGAGAGTGACTCACATTTTCACAGAAATACAGTTTAGTACTTAGTGAAAACATCCCTTCTTTGAAATTCAGCCTTGTGATTTTGTAATGAACAAAACTAATTTTCTAGTTTATACTAGATGCAATATTTGTATCTGTATTTAGTGCTCAAACAGGTAGAAGTCAATAATAAAATTTTAAATTTATTTAAGACTGGGCGCTAAACCAGAGATTCTCAAAGTGCTTACAGAGTCCCAGTTTATTAAGCCACTACAATTTGTTATAGGTTTGTAAGAAAAGTACTTGGGGGCAGTGGAGGAGTGGTGCCTTATTTGTTTAAATGCTAAGAAAGTTTTAGCCCTAATTCTCCAAGCATAGCCAATATAACAACGAGAAAATATTTTGCTCTTGAACAGACAGATGGTACTTCATGTCATCTGATATGCAATTAATAGTTATATTCAGCCTCTTAATTTTATTCTTTTTATTAACCATACATATATTTACATTATCCATACATTAGAAAATCTGTTGCTAACACATGTTCAGAACGCACATTCATTATCTGCACTGGTTTGCTTACAATGTTTTAGAGCTATTAGGCCTAAATTTGCCACAGCCTACAGGTGTACACTGAGTCCCATGCTACCCTTTCCAGACATAATTTTAAAACATTGCTTTAAAAGCCCTGGGAGGCCCCCGAGCCATTCTAGCTTGGTTTAATTCTTTTTCTGTATAGCATGTTTCATAAGAGTGTGCCCCATAGCAGTAAACAAAATCTAATCAATAAAATCCACTGAAATTTGACCTTCTCTTCACCCTTAGACTTAGTTGGACTTATTTTTATTTTATTATTATTTTTTAAATTACTAAACAAATGGTGAATACAGTTTTGTGTGTTCCCTTACGGTTGACTGCAGTCATTTTGGGTAATCAGTTACTGGTGTAATAGCTCTTTAATTGTACAGCATATATAGAACTGGAACAATGTATTCATAAATAGGCTCTGGTTTTCATTTAATACTTGAATGCTTCTGAAAGGAGGAGGCTGATAATACTCAATAGAGTTAAGTAAAATGCAAGATTCTTCATTGCTGTTTTAATGCTGTGTTGCAATCTGGCCAAACAGAAGTCCTGCTGCCCTTGTCCTGAATATGATCAGCCATTACCAGATGTCTGAAAAGCCACATGGTGCCTTTACGATGCAGAAAACATCTATGAAAAGGGAGAGACCACAACTGGATCATCAGTCATCCATTTGAAGCAAATGAGTATTCTGCTCATGGTGGCTTCATGTTACAATTATAACCACACTGTTGAAAACTTTTCCGTGTTAAGCAAAGATTAAACACAGAAAGCTTGTCGTACTGTCAGTCACATGCGGGTCTAAAGCTTGATTACTTTCTGTATTGTTTATCTATAAGCTTGGGCTCTGTTTAGGGCATAGGGATGAGCTCTGGTCCCTTTTAGAAGGCAGATTCTCGGCATACTCACTGTCTTAATGTGCACCCAGGTGCTCAGTCTTGCAGTCTGCTAGGTCACTAAAAATTGAGTCATAGGCAGCAGAACGTCAGTTTGTCTTTTTCTAAGCATAATGCAAACACCTTAAACCAAGCTACAAACAATTCAACAGACAACAATGCAGGCAAAAGTGCATGGATCTCAGTGTACATCTATATTACTAAATAAAAGAGAGGCAAGGAGAAACCTTGTGCATCAAATCTGCAAGGCTATACCTATTCCAGGAAAATTAGAAAACGTATGTCATAGGTACAGGCACACAGTTGTTAAACCCACAGTGTCAAAGTGTTAGGAAAGTAAATCCCAGCATTTAGTCTGTGCCAGCCACCACTCTACAACAGTGCTTGACCACAATTTGGTCATTTACATGGGCTAAGGATTATTCGCAATGGGCAATGCATTTTGGCTAGCCTGATTGGGATGGTAGGAGAGCTAGGTCTATGTCTATAAGCCATGCCGTGCTACTCGGGCTTAGGGCCAAAAACCAGTCCTTGGCACACAAACATGCAGTACGTGAAGTGCTATTGTTCACTCTGCCTAATTGTTATGTTGGTCCATAGCTCAGGTTTGGTTTACTCCAACTAGGTCTCTCCAAGAAAAATCTGATCCAGTGAGTCAATGCAGGCCTAAAAGAAGCTTCTTCCAGATGACTTCAGGGCCAGGGATTAATTCTTGGCCTGCCTTTATTTATCAACTTAAACAGAGTCAAATTTATCTATTGTAAGCTTGTGCTGAAGTCTACTTCAGGCTTTGTATTGTAGGTACAGCTGGAGAAGTTTGGAGATACAATGTCATCTGTGTTCTGACATGTTTATACAAGGTTTTGCCAGAATTCTTTCTGTTAATGGAATGCTCAATAAACACTTATTTCATTACTTACTTGTGACAAGAGGATTAAAAAGGTAGACAAGAGTAACACAAAATCATGTCTGCTGTCCTTTCATAGCAGTGAGCTTTGATAGATGTATCCCACATCTACTAAGCCATTTTCCCTAAGAGCATTCCACGGAAATTCAATAAAGAAATTGCTCCTGAGCTGTCCAGTGCCCTCCATTACAGATTCAGTAGTCTTAACACAACACTGTTTTCTGTCTTTTGCTTAATGTCTCAAAAATACAATGGCAAACGAGCACAAGATTTCCTATTAAATGACCACATATTAGGAGAGAAAAAAAAATGCATAGATTTTTTATGTGAAAGATCTTTACATATCTCAGAAATGAGCAAACCACTACTTTGAGCCATATTCTGACCTCCTGACATGGTATCTCTACTGAACTTAATCAATCTAAACTTTAAAAATATTACAGTGCTTAGATTCAAGTAAGCTATAGAGACTGGTTTCTCAACCTGCCAGATACTAACTCCCTACATACAGCTGAGGCAAAACAAACCAGCCAACGAACCAATCAAACAAAATTAGCACATCTAAGGCATCTACAATAGCCATCTCTAAATATTCTCAGTTCTGGTGGCAGACTCAGCCCAGGATACCAGTAGTCTTGGTTGTTTGTTCACTTCCCAGATTCAGAAGACGGGTCAGGTGTTTTAAGTTCCATAGTCTGGATATTTGCTTCTCTTTGATGAATGATTTCAGGTCCAGTCATAAATGTGAAATTCATTGCTGTATTTTAAAAATAAAGAACTTAAAATTTGAGTTTTATTTGTACTAGATGAAGTTTCATGAGTCTAATATTGATGCACAATATAATACTTCCTTCTCTGCAAGTACTGTAATCCTGTAGCCTATAATAAAATATACCCACAGGTAGTAAAGGCCACAGGCTTTGCAATAAGCTTGCATGGTCTTAGGACTGAGGTTTGTCAGGACTGCTTTGTCTGAACTTTTCTTGACCTGCCTGCAGCTTTGTTTTTATTTGATTTTGCTGTAACAGCATTTTTTTTTCTGATCAGGTGGTTATGGCTAATTTGTTTTGCTTATCATTATATGGTGCAATCATAGTTTTACAGAGATAGTAATGACAAGTAGTTTTTCTATGCAGAATGAGATATTTATGGTTCTAAGATAATTATGTAGAGTAGAGAAATACAGACCTGGTCTGATAGCAGAAAGCTTGAGAAGTGGGGATGAAGCACAGAAGAGCACAGGAGTGGGATGATAAGGGATGGAGTAGTGGCTGGCACTAGAGAGCCCATGGCTGTAAATAACTCACCCGTGGTCAGTTATAGGAATGCAGACCTGGAGCTGGACAAAATTGGTTTTAGGAGTAACAAAGGAAAAAAAAAAGAGTATGTAACATACGTAAAAGCTATCATAGATATTATATTCAGATATAATGCACAGTGACAGACCAATGAAGAAAGTTATAAAATCATTTTAGCAAACATATAAAAAATATTCTTAGTGAATCCCAGAGTGAGGAAGAAGAAAGCCTCAACATGAACACCAACCATATTCCTCCCGGTGAAGGGCTCCTGCTGCTGACAACTCACTGTAACACTGCCTCCACCACCACTGGAATGAAACCGACTCCAGGACTCAGAGGAGCAGGAGGAGGGATAACACCAGGAAAAGCATAAAAGCTAAATGTGTCTATAACAGTTTTAATTGTATTACTGAGACATTTTTTTCTATAGAGAAGTATTATTTCCTTTTCTGTAACAATTTGACCTGAACTAATAATGCTTCCTGGATTAAATTGTTAAAATAGCCACTACATTAACAATAAATTATTGGCTTTATACATAAGGTGTGTTCCTCTTTCCCCTTAAACAAGATTTTTAACATAACAATATTAAATAAAGTCTGAACTGAGAGGAAAAAAAGAATGGTAAAAGCCTTCTAGATTGCTACAGCTGCTTATTGCTCAAATGTGTTTTGCTTCCTCTTTCGAAACTGATTACAGAGAGGAAAGCAATAAGGGTCATCTTCGTTCTCCAGATGCTAAAACACTTAGTGGCATCTGAGAAGCCCTGGGGTATCCAAGATATCTGTAAGAAGTTGGCAAGTATGGCATAAAACCTATGAATGACCTACATCCCCTCTGGACTGTTAGTAGGAGGCTGCTTGAGATAATCTAGGGAATCTCAAATGGCATTAGGGTTCTCTAATCAGGGAACTTAAAAAATGCTACTAAATCTGACTCGGAGGACACCACTGGAAATTTGAACTCTCTGAGTTCTGAGGGGTTTTCCAGATAATATTTGACCCCATCCTATTTTACCTCCAAATCAAATATTAACTTGAAAAAGACTGTATTCTGATAGTAGTTCGAATTCAGCAAAAACTTCACAGGAATGCCTTACTGATAATTATAGTCTCAGCCTACTGTTGAATTTATGTTAGTTACCCGTAATATTGATTTTTAAAGTTTGCAAATTATAAACTCCATCACAGAACCATGATTTACCTTTGAGTACTAGCCTAAACTTTTTCCAAACTTGTGTCTGAACGTTGAGTTCTCATTTCACACCAGTTTCAGAGGCACCTCTGTTGCTCTCTTTAACTTGGTTTTCCAGAAGTTTGAAGTGTGAGAAATACTGTTTACAGTGAAGAAACCAAAACTTTTAAATATAATACAAATTGCAAGGGAAGTTTCTCAGGTAATTGCTGGTCAGAATCACCTTGCTGAAAGTGACATCACTTGTGATACTAATATTTTTAGAATTCAAAAAGAAAAGACTGCTAACTATTTTCTTTCTGGTTTTCTTGTGCTTTTTTAAAATAATCAGAAGGAAGACTTTAAATGTTTTAATTTTTAAACAATATCTTTAATTTTTAAACATTAGAATTCCTATTCAGATTGTAAATTTGCATAAAGGCTGGATAAAGATTGGCTTTACCGTATCTTTCATTCATATTATGTTAGTGTTGCAGGGACATGACATAATTTTTAAGATGATTAGCACAAGCAGTTAGCTCAGAAATGTCAGTTTAAAAAAACCCAAAACTTCACTCTGAAATACAATTCAAAGCCAGTATATTGCAATGTTTTTCTCCATGTGAACTTTCAGATTGTTTGCTGGGAAAAAAAGGAATAATTTATCTTTTAAAAATTTTGGTTCATATTTTCAGGTCAATGCTATTTTAGTTCATTGACTAGCATTTTATCTCTGTATCATAAAAAATCTATTTCATATATGGCAGGAACTGGTTTTGGAAACATTACAATGATAGCTGCCTGATAGTGAAGTAGAAGACAGACCCAGAAGCCTAGACAGAAAGGGTCTTAAATAAAAACTGATATTACTGAAGATGAACTTGCACGAAACAACATTCTTTACCCCGTTCCCTCACACAAATCTGATTTTAATCAACAGCCGTTACTCACAGGTTAATGGCATATTTAGCTAGTGCTTTCTGGGTTGAGTAAGTCCCAAATGGAGTGAAAAGAAAGGGGACAATCTGGCACAAACTTCACTGTGTACCAGCTCGTCAGTGCAGCACTGAGACAATTTCCAATAAAGACAGTTGATAATATGGCAAACGATGTAGGCAGACACTGATCTTGGCATTGTTAAGAGAGTAATTCTTTTAAGGCTTCCAGTTTGTCCAGTCTGCTAGGTGCATTATTTCTTTTCTTTTGTAACAGGGATACCTATTCTTGTTTTCCTCAGACCTAATGGTGTGAATCCTTCCATCCTTTCTCTGTTCTTATTCCCCTGGTCTCTGCACAGACCTTTACCTTGGAAAAGCCAATTAGGGATGTAAAGGTTTGATTGCAAAATCTTACACTGGTCAATGCTTTCATTTGTGTCTTTAGAGACTTGTCTTATATATATATTGATACCAAAGAATTGATTTATTGTTTGAACTTTATAAAAAAGGAGGAGGATCAGAGGTATAGAATAAGCAGTTTACTAGGGTGTAATGCTTATATCTGCAGTGTATGTTAATTGCAGGATTTATTTTCTAATCCATGTGAAATTTTTGTGTGTTTATCTGCTTTCAGGTAAATCATAAAATTTGTTTTGGCATCCTGAACCTTTAATTTAAGTTTTCTGACTTTTTTTTTGCCTTTTCAGTTGACAGACTAATGTATTCCCCTTTAATTTCTTTCCAAAGAGAATACTATTTTTTGCTAAAACTATTTTTGAAAGTTTTATCGTCAAAAATGTTAAGCACCTCAAAAAGAAGGTCTTTATGTGATTTTAACCTGTCACAACTAGAAAAATATAAAATCCTTAATACTTCTTAAAATTTAAGGCCATGTGTAAAGTGGGGGCTATAGGTCCATCACTTATTAGTCTTGCTCCTTTATATCATGAGTGACTTAAAAATGTCACTTCAGCTATATAATACTGTATCCAAGCTTCTAACACATTAGCCCCTATCAGCTAATGGTGTACCTATCCACTGTCTCCTTTAAAACATTTCCCTGTTAGTTCAGAGAATGTAAAGATTTGCATGTCAGGGCAAAAATCATCAAATGGATGATGTGAACAAGAAAGTTCTTTTCTTAATTGTTCTTTGCTGTATTGCATCCCAGCTCTGCAGTTTGCAGTACTTATCAGTTTGAGATGGTATTTTAGAGTAGATGGATCATTGATCTGTTTTAGTATGACAGTCTGGCACAACAACTTGTTACCCAACTGCATGGCTAGACTATCTTCCCTACACATTTTCACATTTTGTCTTAAAAAAAAAAAAAAAAAAAAGTAAACCCAGATTGCTTTCCAGTTTAATTCTAGTTTTATTGCCTTTTTTTTGTCTCCTCTAATGCTACATGTGTTTTCATCACAGCATTGATGATTTTTAATCTAATTTAAACGGTATGATGTGAATGCTCTTGCTGATGCTATTTTAAAATGCACTGCTTTTATAAGTAGCTGAGCATCATTAACCTACCAGCTTTAAGCTTTAAAACTTTTTCTGTATTACTGGAAATTTAAAATTTATTTTTCTTAAAATCTTTTCAAGCCAGTTATCTTATTCTCTCCTAAGGCTCCTGTTAATTTTTATATGCTTCCTTCAGCCTTCATCATAAAACTAAACTGTGATGAAACTCATACCTCATTGGGTCGAAGAAGGATTTTTCACATCAGTTAGCCAGCTTGACAGCAGCTTTAATACATTTTCCAATGATGGTTACAAGCATGTTGTTAGAACAAATGCTTATGCTTTTTCATATAATTCCGATCAAATAATCTTTATGAAGGATTAAAAGGCAAAAGTCTATAGAGAGAGGAAAGGGAAAGTCTGGTAGATGAATCCTCTGCCTTGCAAACAGTGTGTGAAATCCTTCTTTTAATTCTACTTTAATAACTCCCTTCTGACCTTAAGTTTTTCACCTAGGCACTATATTTCATTAAAGAAACAGCTCATACAGGTGTGACTGAGTAAGCTTTAACAGTCTAAACTAGCAGGAAGAGTATATATGCAGATACATAGAAATTACACTGAGAGGTATGTAAAGAGAGACATTCCAAGGATCTCAAAGTAAAATTTGACATTTTTGTTTTGGGTAGTTTATATCTCAACTCCTTTCTTGATGGAAGCTGATTTCTTTCAGGATGACATGTGAATAACTGGTGAAGAACCTTCCAATCCTAAGTTCATAGTGTTGAAGATGAGACGAGTTTTCAGACAGTAGGAAAGGCCTCATCAGTAACAACAGACTGTGTTTTATCTGTTGTTCCATATTAAAAGCTTAATTCAGGTTTTCAAATGAATGTACACTGTCAGCTATGGGACCTATATACAGATTTTCTACTTATATTAATAGAGCTATTGCGTTGATTCTACTTGGATCTTGGATATGTTAAAACAACAAATGAGTCACTTAAAAGTCATATGGTGAGCATTATCTTCTGGGACTTTCTTTTTGCTTCCGTACAATCTTATTAACAAATTGATCAGGTCTGATTGCTAATAAGAATGTACTTCTAAGCATCAGATCTGAATACTAATAAGAACACAGTTCTAAGAAATACTTAGCAATATTTACTCATTCCTAACTATACTTTAAACATAATTTCTTCAGATATGCATTCTAAGAAAGTCAGTTGTAGATATTGTTAAAAAACTTAGAAGGATGAGTTTCTCATGTACCGATTTAACTATTTACTTATTTAAAATATTTTCTGGAAAGCTTTGGCAACAATAGTGTAAAATCGATGCTCATGTTCCAATAATAATCAAAAAAATAGTCCTAGGCAGAAGTAGTTCACCAGTTTGGAATCAGTGCTACAGTGATTTATACCTGATGTGAAACCCTGTAAAATATTTATCTCACACTATTAAAAAAACAAACAAACAAACAAAAAACAGTTAGAATGATCCTATCAGATTTTTGTGATATCCATGAAGATAATTCCCTGAGTCCTGAAAATGAAAATCCTTGTGAGAATCAGCAGCTGATCTTTGAGGCAAGCAGTTGAACAGCACTGAATAAACACCAGGTGTGATGGTTTGACCCTGGCCAGAAACTAAGCACCCACCAGCTGCTCACTCGCTCTCCCCGCAGTGGGATGGGGGAGAGAATTGGAAGGACAAAAGTGAGAAAAGCTCATGGGTCATGATAAAGGTAGTCTAATAAGTGAAGGGAAAAAACCCTCTACAATTGAAACAACAGGTGATGCAAAGGCAATCACTCACCACCTTTCACCAGCAGACTGATGCCCAGCCGGTCTCCAAGCAACGGCTACCTTGGAAAGACTCCCTCTCCATTTTACTGCTGAGAATGATGTTGTATGCTATAGAATATCTCCTTGGTCAGTTCGGGTCAGCTGTCCCAGCTGTGTCACCTCCCAACCTCTTGCCCACTGCCAGCCTATTGCCTGAAGGGGGACAGAATGAAAAACAGAAAGCCTGTGTAAGTGCTGTTCAGCAACAGTTAAAACATCAGTGTGTTATCAGCACAGTTTTGGTCCCTGATCTAAAACACATCACCATACATGCTGCTGTGAATAAAATTACCTCCTTCCCAGCCAGACACAGTACAGCAGGGTAAAAAAAAATAAAGAAAAAGAAAAGAAAAGTCAAAGCTGTTCAGGTTGGTGTAATAAACCCAAGATGCTTAGGCTTTGCAAAGCCTAAGAAGTTAAGGCAATTTTACATTACAATTACCAGTGTGCATAATTGTGGTTTAAGTCCAGCCAGCAACAAAGCACAATGAGACCTCTCATTCATTCCGCCCCCTGCCCCCAGTGGGATGGGGAGCAGAAAATATAACGAAAGGCTCGTGGGTCGAGACAAGGACAGGGAGGGATCACTCACCACTTACAGCCACGGGCAAAATGCAGACTCACCTTGGGGAAGAAACAAAACCAATTTAATTTGTTACCAATCAAATCAGAACAGGATAATGACAAGTAAAACCAAATCTTAAAACACCTTCTGCCCACTCCTCCCTCCTTCCCAGACTCAACGAATTTCTCCAGCGCGGGTCCCTCCCTCAGGCCTTCAGTCACAAACTGCCCCAGCGCGGGCTTCCCCACAGAGCGGCGGCCATCTTGTGGGGCATCCCCCCCCCGCTCCCCTCTGCGGGCCGATCTTCAGTCACAAACTGCCCCAGCGCGGGCTTCCCCACAGAGCGGCGGCCATCTTGTGGGGCATCCACCCCCCGCTCCCCTCTGCGGGCTGGGGACACACAGCCTGCCGCCTGGTCTCCCCATGGGCTGCAGGGGCATCCCCTCCTTCCTCCCTGCCCTCGGGATCTGCACAGGGGTTCCTCTCCCATCCCGATCCCCCGACTCCCGGCAGGTTTCCCCTCTGGAATCTGTTCTCCCAGAGGCGGGGCCGGCCCCCACCCCGGGGAGCTTCCAGCAGCTTCCAGCAGAAGCCGGCCCTGTGGACCCCTCCACCGCTACCAAAACCCCGCCACACAAACCCAAAACAACACTTTAAAAGACTGAAAGATAAGACAAGGATAAAACATTCTGGACTCCTGTCCAGGATCCAGCTTATCCACATACATTAGGTTTTTGTTTCTGCCCTGCCCCCCCCCAACTTAGTAGCTCTCCACACAAACACAACATGCAGATTTACATGGATCTCACGAGCTGATCTAAACTATAATTATAATTACAACATCTCAGTCACTGGAAGGTCTTCCTTTAATACTGACAAAAACTATAATGTGGGAGAGAGTAGAGAGTCTTTGTCATTCATATTTTAAATTAGGAAACTGAGACCCTGAAAGTCCACAGCACAGATTCTCAAATGTTCCTTTAATCATGGGTGAAGATTGAAGCATCTAAACAGTCTAGACAGAAAGGACTGCAAGAGATCTCAGGGGAAGTCTGTGACACAGCCAGGGACGACATTCCCTGTTCCTGAGCTATGGGTATAGCTGTAAGATCATATCTGTGGCTGTCTTGTTTTCTTATGGTTAGAGGGAGAAGATAAAGGTGATCTCAATGTCTTTTCCCAGAACCATCTTTTTTTCTGATCAAGATGAATAGCCCAATGGCCTCTCCAGTACATGTGAGACACCCTTGAGCTGTAGTAATGCCTCAATTGTTTCTTTTTTTTTTTTGCCTGCACTTTACAAGGCAAAAGATACCTTCTAATGTGTTAAATGAGCTGTTCACAGTGAAAGATGGAAGGTTTTGCTCACCCAAGAGGAACTAAGAATTGCATGGTATCCTGTGGGGTTTGGATCAGAGAGTAGCCTGAGCATCATTTCAGATTTAGAATATTCTTCAGTTATATTGCTAAATCCACTTGCTATGTCAGAAGGTGAGAGGTAGGTCAGCAGGCCAGACACATCTTCACGTAAAGATGAGGAATTTATTAGAAAGCAGTGACGGGAAGACCACATTTCAATTTATTAAACACAAAGAGAGGACCTTTACAAGAGGGGAAGAACAGGTTAGCTCCCAAGAGCAGTGTCATATTTGGAAGTATTGTAGGAAACAGTTTTGATTTTGAGTGAAAATAAACCTTTCTGAAACTTCAGGAAAGTTTGGGTTTGTTCTTGCTTTCTCAATTTTTCATTACTTCACCCGTATATCATTATAGCATTGGCAGTATTCTACACCTTGTGAGATACTTGTGTTTCTTCATGTCTCTTAAAAAAGACCTTCTGCTCAGGAAATAACAGAGCTTAGGAATGCTGCAGCAGCTGCCACTTCCTCTCTAGTGCATCCCACCCTGCTGAGCTGATGAGACACAAGCTCCAGTGGCAACGTTGGCTTGCTCTGCTCCTTAGCTCCAGTGGGTATTCATGCTTCTACCTCAGAGTCCTGCAGTTTTGAAACCTTGGGCTTGTAGCTTCCTGATTTTTCCAAATTTCTCAGTGTTGCAGACTTTAAGGATTGATCCCTGAGGTTTCTGTTTTTCCTCTCTTTCCCTTTGTCTACAAGCTAACAGAACTCCAAAGCCATCCAAGAACATGCTTGCCAACCAGGGATTTTTGTAAATAATCCAGTACCATTTCTAAACAAATTAATGCCCTCCAGCTAGCTCATATTTTGTATGTCAGTGATATTGAAAAATTACATTGGTATGTTTGAGGATTTGAAGTGAAACATTTTTTGACTTGGAAATCTAAAAGAGTAATTTTTAAAGTTTTTTTTTTTTATAGCTTACTCTGTAAACATTCATAATTTCCTTGATCAACAGTCATTGGACTCAGTGGCATTTATCACATACACAAACCAACAATATGTCATCACACTTTGTACACTAGAAGTAGAAGCTAGTACCACAACATTGACATACTAATGCAATTACTAGACAAAACGCAAGTTTCTGTCATGTTGGAAGAAGAACCTTGCAAACTGCCAAAACTCAGATGTTTGTGGCATCTGAGGTGAGGAAACTAAAGCCTTTGTCTAGATTCTGGTGGTGTGGCATTGCAATTCCGCTTTTTAGGTAGGACCTGGCTTCTGCTGATGTTCATTATCCAGCTGTAGTGAACCACCTGCAGAGCCTGTACCTATGGTGCAACTTTCTCCACTAGAAGGCAAACTGATCAGACCCATGATCGCATGAGTGCTAAAATTTCTGATTTTATGTGTGCTTTTGTTTAATTACGTTGCATTTTCCTGGATTTGGGCTAGCACATGACTTTTCGCATGATTCAGTAATGATACATTTAGGGAAGAATAGTAAAAGGTGGGGGTTTTATTTGTTCGCTTGAGGTTTTGGGGTTGGTTTGTTTTCCCAGGTAGAAGGTCCCAAAGGATCTCAGACAACAGTTGAAACATCATGAATTGAAATTTAGTCACTTTCAGGAAAGTAGAGGGAAGGAAGAAAAAACGAAGGCAGATTAAAAAATGTGGAAGGAAATTGAAAACATTTAATCTTACAATTTTCAGGATATGTTAAAATTAATGTTACTAGGGATAAACACAGGATTTCAACAGAAAAAGGTTGTAAACTTCCCACAGACCATCCTTCATAAGAAAATAAAAATTTATTGCATACTAAATTCATATTTTTAGCCAAAGTCTAGCATTATCCAAATGGCCATATGCAGTTACTGACATTCAAAAACCAGGTTTAATATTATGTGGATTAAAAAAAAATGCAGCTTGTTAACTTCATATAGAACATAATGTCAACTCAATTTTGACTGGAAAACATGGTGAGTTTTCCACATGTAATCACATACTCAAATAGAAATAAAAGTCAATACAGCCCAGCTTTTAAATAGAATGTCACACTTACTGGCTAGCCAAAAAAAAAAAAAAGCTAAAAGATATTTAAATACACCATAAATATTTCATACCATAATGCAGTCTGGATTACTAAGTATTTGGAAGACTTCAGATTCAAATAGTGCACAAACCCATACAGGATATCTTTCATTCCACAGTAAGCTCAGGCATAATATATGCATGCTGACATGTAGCATTGATTTTTCCTTATGTACGACTGTATTAATTTTTAAAGTTCACACAGACAAATGTGCACCTTTCAGAAACAGAAGCAAACAAATGAATAAGATCCTCAACGGAGATCTCCATTATGAAACTTTTGTTAATGGATGTGTGCATTTAAAAAAATAATTCATTTCTGTATTTTTTTAAAATAGGTTTTTAAAGGATAGCATCTCGTCTTATACTTTCATATTTATAGATTTTACATGCACAATCTTGCTTTAAATTTTAACTCTCGTTCAAGAGAAAAGTTTATTTCTACAAGTGATACTTTATAAATTCAATAGCTGGAAGCAATCGGCTTTTGATGCCATTTTTTTCATTGAAACAGTAAATAAATAAAATAAATAAACAAACAAATTCAACCCTGTAGCAAGTTCATTACAGGCAAGTTTTAAACTAGTGTGTACTGTGTATTTTCAATAGCACCAACAGCAACAGAATACATATTATGCAAATTATTTAGAACTATTCATCACAACATAGGAAATGCAGTAAGGGAACGTGCTCTCTTGCAAACTTACAATGCATAGCAGTCTTCTTCATCTATCTCTCTGGCTCACCCAGTCCGACACCAGACTTTCATCAAATTCTACAAAATAGCTCAAACTTTTACATCTTGGAATTTTTATTGTCACTGAATATATTGCTGCAGAAATACAAGATAGAAATGTCACTTTTGCAGTGTGATTGCTAATTGGCATTCCCATTACTACAGCTACACAAAACATAGGCAAACACAGATTTTCCTCCCAAGTGATATCCACTTGCTTTGGATATGCTTATTTATTCTGTCAAAGGGATATTTCCTCCAGACCCTTCAAATTTTGTTTACAAAAGAATAGGGATGCTTCATATCATTCAGGAGAAAGCCCCTAGATTGATAATTAATTGTTTACTTGGGGTTGGTTGGTTGGTTGGTTTGGGGGGGTTGGGTTGATTTGTTGGTTGGGTTTTCGTTTGTTTGTGGTTTTTTTTTATGAGACTAATAATCCTATTAAAGAACTTTAGACAGAGATTAATGACAGCTTAAAAACCTCCACCTCATTAAGGTTTCATCGGTTGCTTTTGGAATTAGAAAATGAAATAATGGAGATGCCAGCTGTGATTCCACTGACTCTCCTGTTAAGGGGAAAACAACTTTATTTACTAACCAATACAAATAAATCTACTAGTAATTAGACCAGCGTCCTATTAAGATACAAAAATAAGGCCAAATATTGACAACCTGTGAATGGATTCGGTGTTACATACTATCTGGGTCTTGTCTGATCAGCAGTTGGTTAACGACTAGTAGCGTAAGCGTTGGACTACTTCAAATGTTTTATGGCAGGTAGTCCAGAGCCCCCTTCATTGATTTGCTGGGACCATTTGGAGTGAATGCAAAAACGTCCTGTAGACTTTCACACATACAAGTGAATTGTCAAACCTAACGTGAAAATGGCGTAACAGTTACAAGGCTGTTTATTTCAGTTTCTATGAGGCTAAATGTATAACAGAGATGTGACAGCTATATCTCCTCAGCGAGTCTGAGAATCTGAGAACTTAAATTCAGTTTTGAAGAAGTGAGTCACTCTTACTCATAACAAAAGGTTAAGTTTTGTGACAGCATTTGACAGAGAGTGGGATTAGGTGAAGATGCTAAAGAAGGAAGTTTCTCTGTAAATGTACACTATATAAAATAAGCTGCAAAACAGAACAAAATTGTCACTCTTTAAGAACAACACTTAAAGATGGTAGCCACATAACATCTTTTCTACTGCTACACTTTGTGCTGATGGCAGTATTTGACTAGCTGAGTAGTTGTTCTCCTTCCCCTGGAGATTCTACCTGATTGCTGATCTTCTGAATGAAAGCAGTATGAGTACTGTATGTTTTTACTGTTAGAGATGTCACAAGGCAAAGCTCAAAGCTGTAAGTTGTCAATAAGTCAGTAGCAGAGTGACATTGACTACAAGTTCTTTTAGAACTGCAAAACCAAAATGGTTTTGCAGATAAATTGCCATATTTAACAACAACAACAATAAAAATCATAATGATCAGGTCCTGAGCACCTACACCCTGAAAAACAAAGTGAAAATCAGCTTTTTATCCAAAAAATTATGTTGAAGGATGTCTTAAAATTTAAAATAGGGAGAGAAAATAAGTCACTTGAGGGGATTTTTTTCCTTGTTTTTGTAGCCACGTTTTCTCTTGCTTTACTTAGTTTTCCTTATGTTAACCGACTAATTCTATCAGAGAAAACTTTTAGATGCAGTTTTTAGACTACAATAACAAAACAGCTACAGAGTCTCTCAGTATACCAGGTAGAAGAGGAAATATTGATTGATCACCCAGGAACACTTACTGATGTTGTCCTGGTGATAATGTGAAACTTGAAAGCGAAGATGAGAAAACTCACCTGCTAAACTTGCCTAATGTATTAGCCATTGTCAGTGCAAATCCTGCCTCAGTTCTAAAACCAATAAGTGCCCATACTTTAAAAATGTCTTAAGTACAAAATAGTCCTCATAAAGGAGCAATCTGATTTAAAGGCAGGTTTCAATCTGGGAGTTAGATGTTGGACATGTGGTCAGGAAAGACACTGCCTCTCAAAAAGACTATTTTAGGCATATTTTTCCTACTTTCTTAATTTCCCGGAACCTGGGAGCTGGTATTTGCTTCGTGCTGGTGGTTGGCATGGCCCGGTCACCATCTCAGGTCATCAGTTCTCAGCATCACGTGAGACATGGCTGACATCACCTCCTCACCCTCCTCCAGGGAGGTAGCAGAGCAGCTAGCATCTAGCTTAACCTCTGCAGCCAGGCACATAGATTATTTATTTAGGATGTAGTGTGATCAGGAGATTGTTTATTTTTTATGCCTTATTACTTCTTTTCTATGAGAATGTGATCCATTCCTTACCTCTAGAAAAACACCAGTGTAATTGAAGTAAAAAATCCTAAAGCTGTCCTACCTATAATTTTCAGCTAACCATGCTTTAGGTAAAGGTCCACACAGGTATTCTTGAGAGACTGTCAGCACTGATATATTGGCCAGAAAGTTCATTGCTGAGTGAACAAGACATACTCTTTATCTCAGGAACTGTGTACCGTTTCCTCAGTTCTTACCAATCCGGAAAACAACAGATCAGAAAAGGGCAGATCATATTAATATTAACAGGCTATTAGACTGGTCATATGGGTGAATGAGTATATAGACAATATAATTATTTTCATGATTGGAAATAATCGCCTATTACAATTTTTAACTACACACTGAGAGTATTTTTGTTTTTCTCTAAATCTCATTCCTAGCTAACTAGTCTAGATGAATTTCCAGAGTAACCCCATCATCATCATCCATCTTAGGTGATCTTCTCCCCCAAAACAGGAAGTACTAATTTAAGTGGCATCCCAGATACTGGCAAAGATGGTAAGATATTATATAATAGTGATATAATTAAAGTATTCTTTTCAGTGAGTAGTCTTTTACATCTTTCAATGTGTCATATGCTACCTGGTTTTGATTAGGTAAAAGCTGATACAATGGAAAAAAGATCACTATGGTAGCTTTAGTTCAAGAAATATATTTTTTTTCTTTTTTCCTGTGAATACAGAATCCTTTATAAGATTTAAACACATTACCGTAAGGTCTGGTAACCAGTTCAGATACAAGTTTCAAGTCTCACCGGAAGGGTTATATTCATTGGTCTAGCAAACAGATCCTCATTTTGGTTTGAGGTTATGCTCATCCAGTCTAATCTTCTATGATAGATAAGGCACAGAATTTTCCCTTCTAATTCCTGACTACTGTCCAGAAACGTGTCCTTTAATGCAGAAACTCTGTGTAAGAAAAGTTGCACAGGCTCTTTTCTACCTCTGCTTCCACTGCTTATCTCAAAACCAGCTTGGTCTAGAAACTTCACATTTACTGCATTAACTAAGCCCGAAGGTGAACTATGCACAAGGGTATGCGCTCTGTGGCTAATTTAAAAATTATTTGCTAGGGAAAAAGAAATTAACTTCTCGATGCTATGCAAAATCCCTACAAAGATAATGGCTTTAATGAAGAGTTCTTAACAGCCTGCGGGATTCACAATCTCTTCGCTCAGTGTCACAGCAGATCATGGTAGCATACATGCCCAATTGTCACTATTTAGCCAGCACAAATCCTTATTATTCAGTATTTCCCTCCACTTTATCCTCACAAAGATGTCTCCCAAGACAGTATATTTCAAAGGATTTAATAGCTGGTCTCACTGTCTAACTTCCCAAATTCCCTCACTTAGAGCTTTCAAATTTTGTCAGGCACCTTGCCTAAAACTTGCAGAAGTATAAGTACCTTGGTTCGGGGGGGGGGGGGTTGGTCCTGAAGCTTAAAAATTCTTTTTGTAAGGTCTTTAATAATTACAAGAATAGCAACAACAATAATAGTAGTGGTACGCCTTGAGGCACTCACTCAGCAAAGCACTTATAGGTGTATTATTTTCAATACCCTTATCTGCATTCATAATGATACTTACAGCTTGTGTATTTCATGGAAAAAAAAACTCACTTTTTTTTCAGTGATGCAGTTTGCAAAAGTGAAAAACCTGTAAGATGTATTTATTCACATACACATAGAATCACATCATATCAGAGTAATAGTTGATCTGGTGCACAGTGTGACATGTTGCACATCTATCCAACCAAGGATTGTCTGGAAGAAGATACAAGGAAACCTGTAATGGAAAAATCTGTCCATGCAGAAATTTTTTCTCATTTCAGGTACATACCTCAAAGCATGAAAGTCTATTCATTTTAAAAGTAACCATGCATTTTCTCATGGTTCATGTAGAAAGCTGGGCTTTCCAGTTCATCCTGCATTCTGTATTTTCTTTTTACTTTGAATGCCAGCATTTTTCGAAAATGTTTATTCCTGAATTGTACTGAATGCATTTCGTGTTCTGAATTAAACAAAACATACTGCTAATAAAATTAAACGAGAACCAGAACAACAGGTCTAAATTTCTTCACAAATATCTAGATTTCGATTGTGATCTAAGCATTACTGCTTTTATTGCTTTCTATAAAGACTTAAATACTAATCCAAACTAATGTACACTGTGAGATAGTAGATATTTAAATCTTGGCCTCAGTTATGTGATTCTGGTTCTAATTCACAGCTTGAAATTCAATTGCAGTGCAGATTTACCCCACCTAAAAGTCTGCACTTATTGTAAATAAGTGTGTAAATAAGCTAAGCACCATGGTCCTAAATTCTGTTGCACTAGTGGAAGGAAGGAAGCAACTTACATCTAGATCTTAGGTATGCTGAACCAACTCTCAGAGGTATTTCTGCCCAGTGACAAGAGAGAAACAAAAATGACACGGCTCCTTAATTAAGCTTTTAGTTAGGTGCCTAAACTTAGGTGGGTTAGTTCAGGGCCTCTGTCTCCCATTTTGAAATTCAGTGTATTCTGGTTCAAGGAAATGGGATTCATGATAAGTTCAGGATCCTATATTACAAGATGACAAGTATACTGATCTGTACAGATGTTCAGTCTCATGCAGCTTGCCCAAGAGTTGACTCTGAGAGAAATCTAAGTCTCTTGTAAAAAGATTTCATAGGTTTGGTATTGTGCTAAATATTTTGTCCTCATCTTTCTTTTTAAATATCAGTGATAGATAACCTAACCCCCAGCTCAAAATCTCTGTTACTTGCCGGTTTTTTATGTTGCTTTTTAACATTAAGTACACTCTTTAATTAGGTAGTTCATAAGCTACTTCCTTTGACTTAAGAACTGATAGTCATTCTATTTCTTCTTTGATCTGATTCCTTCTCTCATCTCCTAAAGTCTGCCATATGATTTACAGCAGTGCTGTACGCATCTCTTGTAATGTAAGGTTGCTGTTGTTGACTTTCATACACCTACTGCAGTTTTTTCCTTCTTTTTAATTAAAACATTTATATAGAATAACCTACTGAACCATAGACTACTTTATGACAGTTCTTATATAAATGCTTTAAATTATTCAAATTTGTAACAGGCAGATAGTCACCAAAAGTGCATGAAACCATGTTACCCTTGCTCATCATAAATGTATTTTAAGTCATTTTTCCTGTACATTTAGCTACAGATCAGCAATATTTACATATGATCATAATTAGTAAATAAAATATTCAGGAAGATAATTTTTTTGCCTTTTAAAAAGGTTAGTTTATTTAAACAGAAAATTATCCTTTTAAAAAGGCATTCATTTCTTTAGATTCCCGTACATATGACCCTAGAAACCCTGCTGCTGCTCTAGCACATCTTCTACTGGATCTGTATTTATTGGAAAGGTCTGTTGGTAATAAACAACTTTATTGCTATATATGTCCTTGTAGAGATGATAAGTGATACTAAAACATGCACAAAGGGACAAACCAGAACCCCATGTCTCACTGTGGCTTCAAGTTTGACTTTTGATGGATAGTTAAGTTGAATAGAAAGATCCTGCTTTGCAGTTTGGATTGGACGTGAAACTTGCCATGCAGTCAGTGATGGAAAACTTCCAGTTTTCAAAATTGGTTTAGTGTTGTAAGGCTATCTTGTATGCCTCTGATTTCCAAAGGCCAAAACTGATGCCACTGGAGTAGCTAATGTTATTACACTTATTCATCACAATCAGGAAGTTTTTCTGATTTCATATTTTCATCATAATTTCATTACATCAAGTGGGGTTTTTTACCTTCTTTTCCTTTGTTTGAAAACAGACCATGTTTAAAGCCATCAAAGCTATTTTACTGATCAAGCATCACACTTAACTCAGTTAAAAGAAGCCATTTGGGAAATTATTACAAACTCGTGCCTGGAATTTAAGTAATTACATCAAACTGCAGCAATATTAAGCAGGTGCTGCTTTAAAACATGTTAATATGTAATATATCCTCAATAAATAGAATCAGTTCAGCCCAGAAAGATTTATCTGTCCTGCTCTTACACAGGTTAACATACTTTTCTTTGTGGATAATATTGTGTGTGTGTGTGTGTGTTAACTTTAGCATTCTATAATGTCTTTCAATGATAATGCTGTTTCTTACTTGGATTTTGGATTTGATGAAAAATACTATATAATATCAATTATTATTACTTTTTTTTTCCAGTATGTTCAAGTTTATCTTCGCAACTCACTCCTTTTGTTGGCATTTGTTTTGTCTTAAAAAAATAATACTTTTCATTCCCCTCACCCTCTTTCTCAATTAACATTTTCTGTTCTGGTATCAGATTACTCCGTTCCATTTGAAATGCTATGTTTCCTCTGAAGAAATAATCATTTCATAAGAGATTTAGAAGAGAACTGCATGAAGCTGTAAAAGAAGATTGATGATGGGCAAATTCCAGAGCTTTAAGAAAATTCGTTTTGTTTTCAAAGTTATTCTGAAGTATAGATGCTAACACAAACCTCTGAATTTGGTACAAACAAGTGAATTTCTTATCTGTGTGTATAAATCATCCTCTTGTCCATCATCCAAACCTTATATGAGACTTTCTGAGAAAAAGGTTGGGCACATCTCTGTCTTTAGCTGGCTGAAGACTGTGGCTAGGCAAGATGCTGTGAGGCTCAGCCTTCCTTTCAGACATTGGGCTACTGTCAGTCCTCTTCACAACTTGGGTACCACATTGTACCAAACAGCAGAATATGCTATCTGCCTCTCTGCCATTTCTTATGTCTTACTACAAATTACTTAAAGGTAAAATTGCTGTTCAGTCATTAGACAGATACACTGAATACATGTGTGTACTTTTCTACCCTTTTCAATGAGAAAAAGGGGGGTTTATGAATGAAAGAGAAAATGAAAAACACTCCTTTTTTTCCAGGATGTCTGACAACTGATGCATGTTTATTTCAGATGAAGGGAAGGGTTTGTCTCAGATGAAGGGAAAATGTTTTGGTGTTGCTACCATCCCATGAGTTCAGAAAAGATTGTATTTTTCTCTTTATTACTCAGACATACCAGTAGCTATACCTGAAAGAACGGGTTATGAAAAAGATATGTAGATGGATCTACAATTTTAGTACTTCTACTGGTTTCTAGATTATCTTTTTTCATGCTTCATTTTCAGAAACTCTCACTGAAAATTGAAGGTGATATAACCAGCATAACTCTTCTGAACATAATTTGAATTTATATTGACCACAGTTCTATTTTTGGCTGTGCATAACTTATAACCTTTAGCCAAGGATCCAGGACTCTTTAATGTCACATGCTAACAAAAAAGAGTTATTTCTCAGCATGCAGTGGTTTGAGGGAGGCCAACATGTGATTGCACTGAAATGTGCCAGTGCGATGTCTGATTCAATATGCTTTTTTTGCACATGCACTTGGTTCTGTAAAAGTTTCAGATAAAAGTTGATGAAGTCTGCACTAAACTCTGCAGCTAGATGGACAGATATTCATAATGCTGCAAGAAGCTCAATAATAGAAAATGATACTATGAGTGATAATAACAACAGTAGTTTGAAGTTGGCTCAGAACAAAACCTGGAACACTCCTTCCAAACTTTGTAGATTATCAGTTCTGATACCAAATTTGGACCTTCTTGTGTTCTTGTCATCATTGGCTAACACCTACCTTTTCTAATAAGACAAAAAAAGAAATGGACATAATAACATGCTCATATGTAATGCTGTGATCAGATATTTAATGAAGTGTCTGAACATATTTGCTACATGCCCTTTAAGAATTTCTCAGATTCATATATGAAAAAATAAGAAAGTGAGTATTGTCTTAGGAACAAGTTGTAATAAGAACTGGGAAACCAAGTTTGTTTATTTCTTCTGGTTATTTTTTTGTTTCTTTTTTTCCCCTCTCTGCAGTCTGAATATGATAATTGACAGATTTAGAAATAAATTTCTAATTTAATCTGAATTTCCTTACGTTCCAAGTCTCTGTTAATACCAAACAATTCAGATTTCTCATTCTTATGAAAATATTTTAAAAAAGAAAGCACTGTATAATTGCTTTTAGGCTGAAATGCATCCATATGGATGACAACAACTGTAAAAAGAATAGATCCACTTTTGTCAACAATCTTACAATTTCTATTCATGAATAACTTATGCTCCATTTATGCTCAATTTCTGTCTAAGTTCCACTGGAAAGTTATACAACACACCTTTTGCATATAAATTATGCTAGGAAAAAAACCCCACACATAGTCCAGAGCTGAAAAACCTGATACTTGGGGATACCCTGAAGATTCATGAGCAGCCTGATTCATTTGGCACCTGAAAACAAAGTCAAGTGTGTGGTGCTCAGACGAATGACCCTCCAACGCCTTTCGCTGGACTGGCTGTTACTTCATTAGTATTCAGCACCTATCATAGCTTGAAAGAACAATAATGTTAAACTAGAAAAAAGGAGAGCATGCTGTTCCTTAATTGTGCTATGGCCTTCTTATGGGAAGGATAACCCCTAAAATGAAATAAGTGATAACTACAAGGTTTATATCATTAACAGTAATGCTAACTAATTAAAAGCCATGTTAATGTTTGTTAGCTAAAGTAGGAAATAGCTGAAGAAAAGGACAGAAACGAGAAGAGGAAGAAAGGAAAGAAAAAACAAGTGCAAATAGCCGAGGAGCAACAAGAACACAGATAGCAGAGAAACATTTATGGCTAATTGCGCAGAGACAGTGAGGGGAAGGGAAGAAAAAAGCTGCAACAAAGAAATCAACAAAGAGAAACACTCAGAGCCCAAATCCTAACATGCAAATAGATTTTAAAAGGGTAATGCTTTCCTGTGCTAAATAACAGCTACCTGCATTGCAATTCACTTTCAGAAATAGGACAAGTTTATCACAAAAATGTTTTGCTGCTATGGATGCAGAACTTTGGGCTCAGTTTCTTCCTAAAAACTGAATATGGTGGTGTTATTCCTAATACTGTTTATTTTTCTATTAACATCTTTTTGTTCATGTTTAGTACAGGAAACTGTCTTGTGCAAACATATTTTAAGAATGTTTTTTTATCCATCTGTTTTCTAAGGTGAAAAAAGAGTTTAGTTATATTTTCACGTACAATAAATAATGTATATTTGTCCCTAATCATTTTCAGAGTGAAATGAAATTTAAAAACTGTACTTCTGTCTGATATTACATAGTATGCTGTGCTTTCCATGATACTTAATTACATTATGTACTTTACAACATGGAAGTGTTATTAATTGTTTAAATAGTATTTTAAAGTGTTATCTAGTTCTTTCTACAGGAGGGTAATTAGCATATGCCAGTGAAACCGGTAGCTTTGCAGTAAAATCAATGTCATTTTTCCTAGCGTGTACTTGTATTACTCATAAATGCATCATTTATGATTACTTAAAAGAACCTACAATTGTAATTGTCTTTATCGTAGGTTAACAAGAAAAAAAAGCAGAATCTCACATTCAGATTTTGCTCTCCTTTCAGAGCAACATCTTAAGGTTATAAGGAAAAAAGCAAAATCACATACAAGTGTCACAAAACAGAAGCCAGTCTTGGGAAAGCGGAAGAAAGCCCTCATATTTAACCATTTGATTCAGTGCAACTTCATGTACGCACTCCCATAAAACCTAAAAAAGGAAAAAAAAGACCAAAAAAATCACACAGAAAAAATTTCTGTACACGAAGGTGATTGCAAAAGTCACATTCCTGGGGTTCTGAGATGGCACCAGAGAGCCCAGAGCTGTCCTCATCAGGGCAGAGCGATGGGAGGGTGGAGGCAGGACCAGCTCCAACCTCCAGTGGAGGTTACGCTGCTGGAGTCCCAGCCCTGCACTGCTCGGGGTAGGAGCTCACGGCCGTGCAGCATAGCATCGCCACCACAGGGAGTCCTCTCTGGGTATGGTCCTTAAGCCAAAAACGTGGAAGCCCTGGAAGGAGGCTGGTGAAGACTCCCAGGCTGGCAGAAGAGCTCCTGGGACTCCCTATTCTCTGCTGGTTATTTGCAGTTGGATGATTCACAGATCCTCTTGCGCAGCCCAAGTTGTGTAAAGTTGCCAGATCTGTACTACTGAAAAAGAAAAGTGTATGGGGTTTAGTATTTTGGCATTTCTTTGGAGCAAGGACTGAGGATTTTCCATATTTTTACATAGTCAGTTTTTAAGGGACGGTGTCAAAACAGCTGTTACTGTGATTTAAATGACTGGATGTGTTCAAATTTATGTATATGTAATAGCTGAACTTTAATGCACATACTTTTAACCATTTTAGTCAAAGTAGATCAAGGTAAAGTTTATACTAGTGTAAAGATAGCCACAGGTTTGTCTCCTTTTTTCTAATATCAGGTAGGCTATGTCATTTTAATATTATGACATGCTAAAATAGGGTAATTTACCTGCAGATAAGTCATATTTCAGCTCAATTTTAGGCTGTTAAGGATGGATTTTAGTTAACTAGAAAAAGATTCAAAGTTAAACAAAGTATCAACAATATCTAAACTGCATTAACTGAACTCACACAAGTTTGTGTGTAAGCAAGGTCTTAAATATGCCTGTGAGGAAATGTTTTAGTTTTATGAAGCTGTATTCATTGCACTGAATCTTTTCTCTAAAGCAGAGAAGTAAATTTCTCATGTAGTTAATTCCCATGTGTATTGATCAGATGATATGGAAAATGAAGATGATATCTTATCTTCTATTTTTATGCCCCCACCACTGCATTTGTGAGATTTCTGATGGGAAACTCAGAAAAAGGATTAACTGGAATGATAATTTAGCTTTTCTAAAGTAATGTTTACATAGTTTGAAATAAGCTTTTAAAAAAGAGATATTGTCTCAAATAGGTGTAGTAGAATAAAAGAAAAAAGCCTTCTTGTAAACAGAAACCCAAACTTATTTTTGCACAATAAAAAATTCTAAACTCCTTTAGAATAATGGTGTGAATTACTGCAGAAATAACATTTAAGTAACTGTTCTTTAGATGGCAATGACGGTATTTATAAAGATTATGGACTATGGTCAAATTTTATTCTCCATTTCTTCCTACTTTGGGGACTTTGGCTGTTTCTAAATATGCAAAAGAAAACAATTTTAAAAGCTTTACCTCTGGAGGTATAGAAGTAAAGTATTTTAGAACTGTTAGTATGAATCCTAGGGTTTTTAAAAAAAAAAAAAAAAAGAGAAGAAACACACAGGAAGCTTCAAAAGGAAAAGATAGATTTCACAGGGCATCTGTTTAGCCAGCTCTAGTTAAAAATGGCATTCAGCTGTAAAACATCAATATGTCAGGCAAGTTACTAATATAATTTTTATGACAGCATAACATATTGTGAAGACATGATCCTTTTCCATTTTCTTCAGCCCTATTCAGCTGCCTGTCCTATTCACAGATCCTCTTTCAGTGGACCATTTTTTGGTGAAAAACTAAAATCTCTATGCCAGTAATTTAGGCTAACCAGCATCTTTGCCTTATATTCGGCAATTAACATTCAAGTAAGTAATCTCCCACTGTTAAGTATTCTGCAAAACTACTCATATCCCAGTGTGGCCCAGATGGTAGCACGCACTACAGGGGACTTTACTGAATCCAGAATTTCTGTGCTGCTGCTACCTGTGGAATTTAGACTGCAGCATGCAGAACAGAGTGAATTAATGAGAAGGTTTAAGCGACATATGTATATATGTATGATTTGGTATAGGCACGCAGAAGTAAATTGTCTAATATTCCTTTTATTTTACTAAAAATTCTTATTGTACTTCCATGCATGCAGCCCACCACAATTTCATGCAATAATTGCAGTGTTAATAACAGCAAAGTCAACTTCTTTGCAGTATGTATACATGCCCAGGTAACACAAAAGGAAGTTTAACACTTTTTCCTCATAGGATCCCTGTTTCATGTCTCTCGTAATTTCTTCCAATCACTCACTCATTTCCTTGTTGGCACTTCTCTGTCTTTCCAGAATTTCTTCACATCTGAAAGTATAAAACTTCACCACATAACGAGATGCAAGAAACTTTCATTAATAGAAAGGCAGCCAAGCCTGGCCTCTCTGCATTTCTACCAATGACAGCAGGTTTTCTTTGGGGCTCAAACACAGTGGGAATCTTACGGTGACATCTACCCAGGAAAAAAACGTATTGGTATCCTCACCAGGTGCCTTGGTCAAGTTTCCATCTTATTTCGCTCATAGAAGCTGGGCAGCTCTAAGCTCCACAGCAGAATTGCATAGCCTTATTGAAAATCTCCTCTTCTTTCCCACCGAGCCAGGCCTGCCTTTTCATGGCATAGTGGAGCGGTATTTGCAGACAGCAAGCGTTCACACCTTCAGAACGGGGTCTCTCAAGCAGCACTGCTCCCTCTCCTCTTTCCTTCCACTTTCCTCTGTAACACTGCAAGGTGGTGCTCATTACCTTGTTAAGGGATTGCTCTTCCCAAACTGAGTCCGGAGGTCTTCCTCTGCTCACTGGGTCACTAAGAATTTTGTCTTGTAAAAAAAGCAGAGAGGGATTTTTTCTGTCTTCCCTCTGAGGCGCTCTGCCGATACTGCGAGTTCATTCATGGCAAAGTGTAATAATGCCGTTAAGCGGAACAAATAATTCTACTCTACTGTTTTATTACATGCAGGCAGCATTATAGAAATAGCTCTTCTGGGGAAAAATGGGGGGTAATGAGTAATAAAGAAATAAAAACATCAGTGAGAAATCTACGTTTTAAGTTGAGCTCTCTCTCTTTTTTTCCCCAAGACTGTTGGTAGACTGAGAAACTCAACCATTCCTACCATCTTTCCTTTTCATCCTTTTCTCCTCTCCTCACTAGCAATCTGTGCTGGTAGACCTGTTTATTTCTATTTTAATGATTTTTAAATAGCACCAAATGAAAATTTGGAATGAAAAAATCTATTGTTACATTGCTGTGGTGGGTTGACCTTGCCAGCTGCCAGCTGCCCACCCAGCTGCTCTCTCACTCCCCCTCCTCAACAGGACAGAGAGAGAAAATAAGATGAGAAAGCTCATGGGTTGAGATAAAGACAGGGAGATTGCTTATTAACTACTATCATGGGCAAAACAGGTTCAACCTGGGAAAAATATAATTTAATTTATTGCCAATTAAAATAGATTTAGATAGTGAGAAACAAAGACAAAAGCTAAAACCACCTTCCCCCGTCTCCTCTTTTTCCCAGGTTCAAATTCACTCCTTCATTCCTGATTCCTCTACCTCCTCCCACAGAGAAGAAAAACAGGACTGAAAAATAAAAAAAAACCAACCAAACAAAACTTATTCTGTATATCTCATGAGTTCTGAATGCTTGGGGTTGTTTATCCTAGTAGACTTTTATCTCTCACATTGAGTCCATGAATTGGCTTGAGTGCCATTCTTGCATTGTCCAGACCCCTTGCTTGGAAAACAGACACTTCCACAGTTGTTTCTAAACCATCCTTTGAATACGTGATAAATCAAAAAAGTGCTATGCAGGCATTATATAAGAGATATCCTACACAATCTAAAGTCTAATAACTGAAAGTAGCTTCCATAGAAATTAAAAATAAGGCAATGTAGTATCATAACTATTTTTGTCTTGGGATAAATTTGCTTTGAAAAACTTTATTAAAAAAATCAAAACAAAATAAAATACAATACAAAACACTTATTAGTAGCTTCTTATGTTCCTTTTATAAGAGGATAATAGGGAAATATTGAATCAATAAAATCTTTATATACACATATACTGATTTGACAAATACTGCACCATAACCAGTGTCTGATAACAGAAAAATATCCTATGTGAATTGAAACAAAATATGGATTTAACATTAGAAGTTTTCTGCTAAATATTGTAATTCATTAATTCAAGTTCCTCAAACTGGCACCTATTCAAGTTCCTCAAATCTGCTAGGAGACTAATAAACTTGTCATGAAGCATTTACATTGAAGAGCGATGTAAATGTACAGCACACAACTTATTTTCTCAAAGAATTGATGAAAATTAGAAATAGGTAAATCCTCAGTCGGGGAGGCAAAAGAAAGCATGCAGAAAATTTCTGTAGAAGACCAATATTGAATTTGTCTAGTCCTGTATTGATTGCTCAAATTAATAATTAAATCTCAGTACCTTCACCAGAAATTTGATTTCACAGTCTTCCTATATGTCTGGACTCTAGCACAATGATATTCCACTCTTTGGTGGGATAGTCAGGTGCAATCACAATGCCAATAATCAAAATCATGACAGTTAATACTGAAAGTACATAAGGACATATCTCGATCAGAAGGTAGGTGAAGGGAGAGAAGTTATATTTCATTTCTACAGACATCCTATACATGAGCTAAAAATGACAAAAATCAAGGTTACTACTTACGGCTATTTCATTGCATTGCACATAGTTGAATTCAGAGTGAAGCTACAGAGGGAATGGTATAGAGAGCTGAGGAGATAGTGCATTCTGGAGTCCATAGATGAGATTTTTATTTGTAAAGAGTTTAGGAGTTTTATTTTTAAAGAGTATTAAGTGCCTAAATCAACTAGGAATAAGGTCTTGGGGCGGGGGGGGGGGGGGGGGGGGGTTTCCA
>NW_010972468.1:2706940-2752797 GCF_000737465.1 Haliaeetus leucocephalus | reverse complement strand
GTGGGGGTGGTGGGGGGGGGGGGGGGGGGGTGGCGGAGTTCCACAGCACCCCTCACTCAGGACCCTATAATATGTTTATCCTGTCTGACTTCAAATCTTTGAAATCAGTAAGCACTAAATAAACAAAAGCCACAGAAACTGTATCTGGAAGGTTTCCTTAGAGGCTGTTTAGTACATGCTCTTTACAGAAAACAAGACTAAATATACCTAAATCATTCACATTAAAATGATAGACAATAAATAATTGAAGTAATTCCTCTGTTCATTTCCTTCTCCCATGGCATTAAAAATTGATACCTTAAAATATGGTATTTTAACAAAAAATACAGATCATAGCTTGAAAAGGTCATCACCTCTGTGTGTCCTGTCCACACAAAGCATGGCTACCGCAGACAGGGTACATTTTTTATTATATAAGAAAAGTTCCTAGTGAACTGATGCTGTTCTTGTTGTAACATGTCTTTCAATTCACTGACATCATTGGACTGTTCTACAAGACAGTGTAATCTTTTTTTCTTCTCCTCATTTTCATACATTTTTCAGTATTTAGCAACAGATACTAAGAAAGAAAGGAATAATTTATGAATGTCTCTAAAAAAAACAAAAGCATAAGCTAACAAAGTATCTTTAAGTTACAGTGTTTAATGAAAAATGCCATTTCTTTTTATTTGCACTTCTTTCCATAAAGGTCATTTGTGTCTCTAATTATTTGACAAAATCTTCTCACTCCATCCATTCACCCTCATTACTGGGCAATTTCTGGATTAAAGAGATCAAGATGTAGAGTTAATCATTATCTTGGTAAATAAGGATGGATACTGCTCTTAATTGTGTGTGTTATATAAAGGTAAGAGTAGAAACATTTTTTTTTTAAGTTTTCAGGACTTCTGAAAGCAGAGGACAGTTATTTCCCCCAAAGGAATGCTTCAGCCTTGAGAGCTACAATATTGTTACATATTTATCCATGACAGAAATGTTAACATGATCTAGGCAAGTTGCTAAGACATTGGAAAGTGTCTGTGAAGAGGTGGGCTGCATTGCTTATTATTTCAAACAATTAAGGTAAGTTTTAATTTAGAAATGTGGTTCTGTTCACAGGCATTTTATGTTCCTGAACAATTATCACCTTTGTATTTGCTAAATAAGATGTGAAAACTTAAAGCAGTGGAACAATCACATGCACATATTATACTGAACATTTCATAATGTCCCTATAAGCTGTGGAAAATGCAGTATTGATTTCAGTAATAAATTTCATTCAGGTATTAATATGATTCAGTGCATGCCAAAGCGAGATTGTAGCTGGAGATACAGTGAACTATCCAGAAGTCATTTAGGTGGTGACAGAAAGAATACCTTACTGTATCACTTATTGAGTGTGTTCTGGTAGTCAATGGAAAAACTAACCTATCTGTATGAATTCCCTAGTGCAGAAATCAGGATATCAATTCATTTTCTTCTCGTTTGTGTTTTTCTCTCTCTGGGAGAAGCAGTCTTATAAGCTTTGCTTCCTATCTGTAAATATAAAATTTTGAACAGGGCCATGACTTAATGCAGTTACTGTGAAAACCTGTCATGTCCTATTAATTATGTTGGTTTGCACTCATGACATACTTTGAACTCTAATTTTTTCTTTCTTTTTCTTTCATCTGTGGCAATCATAATTCATTAACTCCAAGCCACTGAATTAAACAAAATACTTCTAAGTTTGATAACTCAAATATCTGAAACACAGTGTGCTAATGCATAGGTAAATTGCTTCACTTTTTTTTTTCCTACCAGTGTACTATGAAATGCAAATATTTGCTTATGAGTCTGTAAGAAAGTGAAAAAGTCAGGGAAAAAAGTGCCACTCAGTCCACCATATATTGATTTTTTTTTCTTATTTACTACTAAAAGCTGAGGCATTCATTACCACTCTTATGGCAGCGCAAGATATGCAAATCTGCTGCAACTGCTTTGTGACAGATGGTAGAATTATTTAATATGCCTGTTTCCAGTTTACTTTCTAAGTCCAATACATGTTGTTAAAAGATTGGAGGCTGGGCAGGAAGGAGGAAATCTGCCTGTTTGTCTTGATATAGATGCTTCACTTTGGGTTGGGAGTGGTCATTTGGAGACAGAAGGAGGCAGCTTTGTCTCTGAAACCTTTAGAGCACAACCAGCCTCGGAGAACCTGGGAGTGGATGTCTGGCAGGACAAATGCACTCTGAAAGACCCTGAAATTTTGCCAGGGACATGCCTATGGCAGGGAGCTAATTCACCCATGGTGAAGCCTCTGAGGTGACAGAGGGCAGAAAACTTTTTGCACAGGGATGTGGTGCAGAGCACCTAACCCAGAAAGCCCCCAGAAGGTGTTGGTCTGTTAGTTCTGGAGTAAAGCGTTGGTTCTTCAAGACCCAGGAGCTGTGTTTGTTCTCAAATGTCCAAATCTTTCTCACTAACAGACTGGCATTCTCTCCATGTAAAGTCTTAACCTGGGCTTGTGTATTATTTTAGTATTCCAGACACTCACTGGTGTGAGAGATAATAAGCCTTCAGCGTCTTTTGATATTTTCACTTTAAAGAAAAAAAAATGGTAGAATGGAAAAAGGGAGCAATTGCACTCAAAAGATCTGGTGGACTTGGGCCGCAGCCACAAACTTCCAGACTTTTGCTTTGCATTTGTGGCAACATTTGGGAGAGAAGATAACTAACCACATCACAGAAGCCATGAAGCCAAACCTTTACGCAGACACAAACGTGGCCTCATTCTGTTCTTACCCACGCAAGAATTTGCACCAACATCATTATAACCTTTTAATTGGAGGGGATAACCAAACTTCTTTGCCTGTCTTTTGCAGACTTAATTCTTCAATGTGAATGTGTTTCAAGAAGCTGCCTTCAGGCTTAAGAATCTGTATAAATGTGCCATATACTCAACAGGAAAAAAAAATTAAAATCAGCAATGGGAATTTCAGGTTACAAATAGAGCATTTGCTTTAACTTTGAGGAGGTAAACCTCAAATGGGAAAACACAGAAACACTTTTCCAAATGTACATCCTTAACTCTTGTACAAATCTGTTTCTCTTTTAGGAAATTGCCTCAGCAAACGGTGCAGGAGAAGACATAGTTTAGCTACAGGGAAAAAACTTTACAAACTGAATCAAAAGATTAATTTTGCGACTTCATGGACTGAAGCATTAAGAAGGAAAAAAATGGGATGCCAAGTACACCACATGCTTTCATGTTTGACTTTAAGAGGAAGAAAAATTATTCTCAACAGAGATGCCAATTCAGAGCCTTGGCAAACTATTAGATTATTTAAGTCCTCAGCAGAAGGCTTATGCACAATTTTACTGATCACATGCTAATTATTTTCTTAAATAAACTGGGAATTTAATGGTTTTTTCATATATGGAATTGTTCTAAGAGAAATTAAAGTATTTTCTTTGTTATTTCCCCAGTGTTGTTATTAATTTTCAGGAAAGGTTAACCCTTTCTGCTCTAATTAATTATAAAATATCATCAAAGACAATAATTTTGAAGCTTTATTGCCCTCACTGCCTTCATATAAATTTACCTCTGTAACCATAAAATGTCAGTGTTATGATCATAATCTCTAACATTTGCAATATGTAATAATTGTATTATAAATTACTGTATTGCTTCCCTATACAGATAAAAAACGTAAATTTACAAGTGCAGTAACACATTTTGTTCCTGGAAAAACATAGATTTTTCTCATGCTAGTGATGTGTTTGTGCAGTTATAGCTAGGTTTGTCAAAGTTTTCATCATAAACCGTGCTTTTCAGGGATTTATAACTAGTATACCAAATTGCTGCAGTCTTAAATTTCACACAGGGTACACAGTCTTAGCAAGGGAGAGACATTCATTTTACCTTTTTGGTATTATTTTAGATATTATAGATACATTTGACAGTAAAATAATGCAGGTATATAACAAACTGAGTTTAAAAAATTCCCATGGTAGTTTAGAGTAATGGAGAATTGCCACCCTTTATTCTGACATCATCTGTAATGAAATGAGCTTTTTGAAGCTCACAAAGAATTTACTATCCAGGGCAACGAAGACCTGATTGTCTGGGATGATTAGAAGAAAAGGGTGAAAAAACTGAAGTCACAAACGCTCAGCAGGGAAAGAAAGGGCCTAGAATTTGCAAGTTGGAATTGCATGCTGCAGACTGACCATGGATATTGTCCCAAAGGACAGCAAGACCACGTTCCGGAGTTCGTGAGGGACTCTGCTGAGAGATTGAGAATCACATCGGAAGCCAAGCACACGGTCACTGCAGGCCATCGCCATAGCTCATAAACAGGTCGATAGCAGTTGTGGCCACAAGACTGAGGCGGAATATGCTAGTCTGTCTTCTAAAACACATTTGGATGGGGAAAACTGCTTCAGTTTTTATGGCTGAAGAGCCATCGGAAGTTCTGGTCATAGATGATAGAATTTTGGCAGGATTTTCTTGCAATTCTTCCCTAGTCCTTCCATTATTTTTTTTTCCAAGTGTAACCCAGTCTTATTATAGTCTTTTTATAGTGCTATTATATAGGATCCACTAATATCTACTAGTAACTGTTAATATTTATTATTTATCATTCAGTGACATTTTATGGTGAATCTTTGTTCTTTTAAGTTCATAAATGTCTTAGTTTAACACAGGCAGTACTCATAAAAAAGAATGTTGGGTGGGGGGAATGTAGTTTATCTAATAAAAAAGCTCAGGTCTCAAAAATCCTGAACTGCTACCAAAATTCAAGAAAAATTGTTTGTTCGTCCAACACTCCTTTTTTCCATAAGAAATTGCTATTTTAATTCAACATACTGCAGGTCATTGGACTCTAATGAAGTCTACCTTCTTCTTTCTGTTTTTTAAATAGTTTATTTATTGCATTTATTTTGGATGCTAGCTACATTTCTTCTAACAGTCCTTTTGGGGCATATGAGGGTTATGTTTTGTTCTCTTCTTCACTTGATGTTTAGTGGTTTTTTTGATCTTTCAGTAGTGTCACTGCCACTACCACAGTCGGCATTTAAATGCATGCATGTGCCAGGGACACAGTTCAAAGGATCAAGGATCAATAATACCCTTCAGCCTTAGACATGATAAAACTTTTATTTTAAGTAAATATCCAAGTAATTTTTTTTTCCTCTAGAATTTTTCTCAATGGTAAGAATGGTATTTCTAGGATGCACCACATCTCTTGTGCAATCACTGTACAAGTTTCCACGTGCAGTAAACCCAAATATATTCTGAATGCCTCAGACTTACTGTGTATAAACCAAACTACTCTGCATGTACAGTTGGTGAAGGCTACCTGCCCAGGATGTTTCAGACAGAATTGTAGTCTGGTTTCATTCTCTTAGTTTCTTAGGAATTTTTCAGTGGCATCTAATGTTCACATGCACTAAATCTGATCTCAGTGAGGCACTTTGCAGAAGGGAGAGCACTGACTATATAGATGGAGAGAAACACTGAGAGGAGGTTGAATTGAAAAAAAAAAGGAAGAGAAAAAATTCAGTTGACATAGATTTTATGGTTTAGCTAAAGCTACAGACTACTGAAAGAAGCCTTAATTACCTATCAAATAGTTCAAATGTTCAAACTAGACCAAGGGAGCTGCTGACATCCTAGCAATTCCCAGCTAAATACTATGAGCATTAGTGTTGAATTGGCATCTGCAGAGCAATTGTGAGACCACAAGTGAAAAGAACCTTGTACCTTTTCAAGTATAGCCATTTCTGTACAAAGTACAGTTATCTGATTAAATTTAGGAATATTGACAGGCTGTCTTGAATGAATTAGTTTAGAAATGAGTTTGGCTCACTTTATTTAAAGCACTTTCTCTTAGATCTCAGGCAGTCTGATACAGAGGAAACCTCAAATGCAACTTCACATGACTAGGAAGGCTTCTTTAAAACAGGTGTTAATGAACATTCCTGAAGGTTTGTTGAAGTGTTTCCATGCTCTAATTAGATGACTAAGTTGATATACAGACTGCTCTCAAAGCTGAAAGCTTATTCATGTAACAACATAATTGCAAAAGTTTAGCATAAATATACTGGAGGAACTTGTAGTTCTGGTTTTATAAATGTGCTGATTAGTTAGCCTAAAGAAGAAAATAAAGGAGCCATTTTTTCCAGCCTTTGCAAAAGTATAAGTATGTACCCAAACTGACATTTGTGAAAAGGCCTACTACATGTATGCTGATGCATTTTGATGAACTTAGTGTTAGTAAAAAGTCACATTTCTCTTAAGAGGGCAACGGAGTATTTTAACTTGTATTATTCCATCTGTTAAAAATTATATGGGATTCTGTTCAACGACATTTTGTCTCTATGAATTGATACAGTATTTTGCTGTTCCCAGGGAGATAGAACATGCCAAAAAAACAAGCATTGGATGAACTATGATTAGTAACCATATACCCTCACCTATAATATTCTGCTTTTACAAGAGTTTAATGTTTATGTAAGAAGAAAGGTCAAGGATTATACATGTATCATCATAAGATAATGGAGAACTATTAGTGGTTGTGTACAGGTGCTGGTGAAAAAGCTGGTAGCTTGCCTTGTGAGTTATTGAGGACAGACAACTAAATTAAACATAAAGACTTCTCTAAATTAGGACTTCCATTGGTGTGTGGTTTCTATGCCAGATTCAGGTGACTGAAATGTGGCTTTAGGCATGACTGGGTAGGAAGTGGGACAGAAAAAAACCCGTGCATTTTCTCAGAGAACTATCTGACTATTTTAAATGAAATCAAGTACATAGAGAGCCATGAAAAAGTGATGACAATCCTGAGACTTTCATCACACACAAACTGTCTTTAAATTAGCAAAAATAAAATAGCAGAATTTTACCACCAAATGGATAATCATGGGAAATACATAGATCTCTGTTATTTCTTACTTCTGTATTACCTACTGTAGTTGGTAAGAATTAGTTTGACACAGATTAAACCAATGAAAACTAATCCTCCCTAATTTTTAGATAGGAATAATAACCCTTATGTTTTAGTTAGTGGTAAAACTGAAAATATGGTGCTCCCAAAAAGTTTAAGAGGTAAAAACAAGAACTTTTTTCTTCCCACCTAGAAGTTGATAACTGTATGTAGAGTGAAGCAGTTCAAGATGCTAGAAAGAAAGCATTTTAACTCAATGAAAAGTAATGCATAATGCAAAATTGTGAGACATGTTACTAGAGTTTCACCAAGTTTTATGTATATTTACCTTTTAAGATCTATTCATTATAATTATTAGAAATAAACAAGTGATGTGGTTGTGACATAAATTATCATTCAAATAAAATACTATGACTTTTAGGAAATATTTGTAATGTTTTATTCTTTTTCACAGTTAGCTGCCTACCTATGAACACACAATTTTGGAGGGGGAAGTATCTGGGTTTTTACATAAAATCATGTTCACTAAAGTAGAGGCAAGTGTGTATCTGCCTTCTGGCTTGTTAATAGTATACATAATTTGTATTTTTTCTATGTTGCTGTTGAAGAAAAAAGCACTTGAGATTTTTAAATTCTAAGTGTCTTTTTCAGGGTGACAGTATATGTATTACAAATTAACTGTGAAATACTGTTCAAAACATCCTTATCAATTCAAATCCCATATGTTTTCCATTTAAAAACAAAGCAAACCCAACCCTGAGATACTTAATTCTTAAGGAACTAAAATTCATACTTTAAAATTCTGCCTTATTTTTCTTTTTCCCATGCACACATGCTTGCTTTCTACTTTAAAATAAACACAAACTATGGAAAGTTTAATTAATGCATTGTCTGAAGAACTATGTGACTATAATTCCAAAAAGAAATATTTACATTCATTAATTAGCAATTTCATTGTTTCAATAATTTAATTCCGTTTATCCATAGTATTTTATGTTATAAAGAAAAGAATTTTATTTTTTTTAATACTCTATGCAAGAGAAAACATCTCTTTAGTATTATTGTTTTTGAAATTGCCCACAAATTAAAAATATTGGATCTCTTCTTTTCTGTATGGTCTCATTCAGTTCAGCTCTTGGCTTCATGCTGTGGAGTGCTTTTATCAATGACCGAAAAGAAATCATAAAATCATTACTGATGAAATTTGTAGATGGCTTGAAAATTGAAAGAGTGGTAAATAATAAAGAGGATCTATTACTCTACAAAGTTATCTGGATCATTTGACAAGCTGAACATAATCAAACAATATCTGGTTCAATACAGCCAAAAGGGAAGTCATGCATTTAAACGCGAATAAATTAAATTGTATTTATAAGATGAGACACTCCAGCCTGGAAAACAGTGACACATAGGAAGAGCTGGGCTAAGATCTAGTCCAGCTAAGCTGGAGATGTGTCCTAAAGATTCAACCTGAGTAGAATCTATCATTAAATAAATACATGATCAAGTCACAACACCTACTTTCCAATTGTGCCTAATGTGCAGATACAGAAACTGTCAAGCTTGCTTCTACAGCACCTTTATGGGGAGAGAAAGACCTGTTTTTTGCATAACACCCTTCTCACTAGAGTACTCATTCAGAATTGCAACCTTTATTTTAGGCCCTTTTTATTCTGAGGGGTACTGAAGCTGTGGGCCTGACCAAGAACCTACAAAGTGTCCCAAGCATGGCTGAGAGTCATGAGCAAAGAATGCAAACTAAAAGAGCATCAGGCAAGAAGACTATCCTTGCTGAAAACTGAAGAATTAGTTTTCTGGTTCCAGATGTCAGGATTGGCTCTGCTTTTTATACAAAGTGTGAAATGCATTAACTTCGCAGACAATGAAGTTTCAAATCCAGTGCTTATGCTTCCAGGAGAAAGTTGGATACTTTTCTGTCTTCTCCCTCTCTGACACATGGGGAAATGGTGAAGAACATAGAGGACCATGTGTTTTTTTTCTTTGATCCTGCCAGTGAGGTGGCAAGGTTTGAGAAGAAATGAACAGATCCTGTGAGTCAACATCTGGTTGTTTGACTGTTGATAACAGGGGTTGGCTTTTACATCCATGGACCCCTCTTTGAGGATCAAGAACTGCTTAGAAGAGGTGGAATCCACTTGACAAAAGTGTAAAGGGTCTTCCAAATTATCAGACAAAGACACACTAAGAGGGAGAAGGGCTATTGATCATTGTTTGCCTTTTCCTTAGAAAAAGAAATATGTACTGGCTTTGAAAAAGGACTGATTCTGGAAAGCGCGCTGGTCCTGTTACACAGGAAGTTTCACTAGGTAACAAAGTGCCTCCTTTTCTCAGAAGTTGCTCACTCGATAAATCTTTCCCTGTGGTTTTCCAAGACAGCTTCAGAAACATAAGTTACTTGAATTCATTTGAAAAATGGACTTGCATGAACTCATTTTGGCAAACTACGTGCCTCTACCTCTGTGAGAGTTGGAGTTTTCCAGAGAATGGCAAACCTAGAGTGAACATTTATCACAGAAGCACTTTAGAAGACCTCTCTTTCACCGTAAAGAAACATCAATAGCTATGAAATGTTTTAAATAGCTTAACTATATAAAAAATTTTCTAGCTACTCAAGCCTGTAAGTAAACAGAAAAGGCAATACACTGCTTTACAAACTACATATAATCTAACAGACATCAAAGACATTTTTAAAATGTTTTTTAAAAAGTCATAACTGTGAGTTGATTATTGGATGATTTGAACGGCTGAAAGAGGGAGCTTGGAGGTTTGGCATTTCCTAGCCTCCAAATTAACCTTCTGGTTGAATTCCAGCAGATTAATTTCATCCTTACATTTTATTATAATCTTTTCACATGGGTAATTAGAACCTAAAATGGGATAATTCTATTAAACAGAACCAATTCAAACCAGCTGCTGGTAAACTGAAGAGTTTCACATTTTGTCTTAAGTCAGGACACTTTAGATAATATATTTAAAAAATATAAAGTCATGATTTCAGATGGAATATGATCTTTCATTTTATCAGTCAGCACTGTATATTAATGAAGATCAGATTAATAATCCTATGCCCTACTTTTTTCCTCTCTGAAAAAGAAAAAAAAGTAATTCTTCTTCCATGCTGTTTTATACTGTTTGCTTACCTGTGGTTGCACTGAGGTAAATAAAAAAATAAAAGACAATAAACTTTCCTGTTCTAGATCAGACACAGCAGCATGCAAACCACTCATTTTTATTTACCAGGAAGTACATTAAATCTTCTTTTGCCTACCCAAGACTTAGGTTGATTATGTCATACAATGCAGTTAAAATATTTAATAAGGGATTGAAGTAAAAGTTCTTATTGCTGTTGCTGCAATTAACACAGATTATGCTACACACTGTGTAGATTTAAATAAAGCTGAAGATAATCTAAACACTGAGATTAATTTTACTATGATTAATTTTTAAATAATGTTGCGCTGATTTTCAGTTCTGTAAACTAGTGAATCAGCATTGATTTTAGTAGAGTTTACTGAATTTTTCTGGCTAGGACTCTGTTCTTCATTATAAGTGGAATTCCATAAAGGTGTGGGTGTGGATTGGTTTTTTTTCTATAAATGTACAATACAGTATCTTTTATGTACTAGCCTTCATAGTTTTTCATGATTTTCTGGGTTTTTTTCCTTTTCTATACAATACCGTTTTTAAAAAAATAAAACGAACACCCCCACACCCAAATAATTTTTAAGTAGTTAGCTATTGTCAGAATTAGGCAGGGAAAAGATATAAATATTATACACAAAACTAATGTGTTTTCTTATGGCCATGACTAACTATCGTATACAAGGGAAACCGTTCACATTAAAACTACCCACCATACTCCCATGACTGTGTCATACTCCTTTATACTGAAATAGTAAGTATGCTTGAAATTACTTATATCTTTTGCATAATACTCAGTAAAAGTAAAAAAAAAATCATAACAGTTCAGATTTTACCTCTGCATTTTTTATTTTCTTTCTTATTTTTGCCTGCATTTCCTGGATTTTTGAATGTTTACAAATGCCTAGGTACATATTAGTAAGATCCTGATATTTTGATGCTGAGTGAACCTTAACAGAGGTCCATTGGATAGCTATTAGTAATTGGTATGCAGGTAATTAAAGGTAGTAGTGCTTTTAAGTTCCTTCTGAAACAAAGTGGTGGTTTGCTACAATTTATGCAAATATTTAAATTAAAAAAATGTGTGCCATGTGCACATACTTAGAAACTGTGATGGTTAAAATCTGTACTTCTGGGAAACTGTACATTTTCAGAAATACTCGTCCTTCAAAACATTGTTTAACTTATGCACCAGACTTTATGCATTCAAATAAATAACATTATAATACCTTGCAGGGAACCTCAAGGCTAAATGTTATTTGAAGATGGGGGCTGTGAGGGGCTGCAGGGAGAGGAGTCAGATGTGAACTTCCACACTCTTCATTCACATGTACGCTTTGCTAAACCAGACTTTTTCTACAAGTAGCCTACAATTCCTGTGGATGAAAACATGGAATGAACAAAAAAGACAGACACACAGAGAGTTAATGTATCATAGTAAAATAAAGTCTGTAGAAAAGGTATTAGAACTATCAGTAGTGTTTTGATCTTTCTGTTACTATTAGGAAACTTACGTTTTCTTCAGCTTACTATGTGGAATGAATTAGGGATAGTAACTATTGTTATACTTGATTAGAATTCAATTAATAATTTCTGTCAAAATATTGGAGCTATTGGACTTCAGGAATTCAAAACATGCTAGTAAATTTTATTTCTGAAATCTTATAACAAAGACTGTAGAAACTCGATTTTATTTACCTTACAGAAATGTCAGGTTTTTTGTTTATCTTAAATATTTTTCATTTTCAGATTCATCTACATTTGAGCAAAAAAGATCCAAAACTGAAAAAAGTTAGGTAGTCCAAAAAATTAAACAGACAATTTCATATTGAGTAGGAGGAGATGTTCAAAATATGTATTTTTGCATTTCTTTCTTTATAGTCAAAACCCTGATATGTTTCTATTTCAGTTTTCCTGGCCAGTTTCTTTATTTTACAGGTCTTTGATTTAGCCTGAGTGCTGAATTTTAAAAGAAGCCATTGCTTGCACCACTCTATCTTGAAATCCAAACATTAACTTTCAGACTTGTTGCGTGTCATGAATGTTTATTACACGTTATTTTCTTTGCTACAGTCATATTGCCTTTCATTTCCTAAGATTTATAGGAAGATTTCTTTTTTTAAGTATTCACAAATACTGCAGTTGTAATCACACCTGATTAGTTAGTTGAGTGCCAACTACTTTATGTGGGAACAACTGTATAATGTGAGAGCAATTATGTGATTAGTTTATTCCTTCTAAGCTTAATCATTATAAAGAGACCAAAAACTGCAGGTTATAAAGTAATTGTTTTTTTCAGCAACTTTATATGTTGCCACCATGTGATATTAACTATTTTGCCATGTTATTAATAAATTGTGCTGGATTCTGAAATAGGAGTATAATTTTTGCAATGGTATCATTTTTTTCTGATGTGTGCTGGCCTTAGGGTAAATCCTATGACTGCCTATACTGCAAGTGGTGCAGAAATTTCCCAATTTATCAGAGACAGAATTAGCTGTAGACCTGTAATCAGTATAGTCATTTTAGCAGAGCTGCAACAAGCTAATTCCTCCTACCTTTGAGATAATTTCTTATGATGCTGTGTAAGGCTGACACTTCAATGCTGCTTCAGGATCTGAGCGAGCATCTCCCTGCTTGACAATGTGTCACTTCAGATAGAGGCTCAAGCTTGCTGAGACCTAGTTTGGGGATCTCCCACACTGTGTTGCATTATGCAGTGTACTCATGACCATAAATGATTTTTTATCGGTTTCATTAATATTTTATATTGGCAGTATGCACACTGATACCCACTTGTGTCAGTGAAAGTTTTGATAAAGACTACTTAAAAACTAATTATTGACTTTAAGATATGATAATATAGTCTTTTTTTTGTTTGTTTTGTGGGGTTTTTTTTTTGTTTTAACACTCACCGTATAACTTTTTACTGGGTAAAGTTTACACTCTGCAATGAAAAAAGCCCAAGGGACTGCACAAGTGATTCTCCGTGGTTCTGTGTCACTGTGCCTGAAAGTAATAACAAAAAAAATAGATTCAGCCCCAATTACAGTACCATAAAAAGTGGACAGATTTTCAAAATTTAACCATGTAGGTTCCTAATTATAACTGAACTCTTGAAAAATCAATTATTGTGTTGTTGAAATTGTAGTTACCCAGAACTAGCTCTAATTCACCAGTTTTTACTTGTAGTGTCCATTTCTAAAAGCCAGAAATACTTTGCATTATTGGTTGAGACACTTCTTCCAGTTGAAAAATACACCCCAACAGGTTTTCTGTTCAGATTTAGTGGCAAACAAATACTTGAAGTATACACCAGGCTGAAAATGTCTTACTGATCTGAATTAACAAGTCTTTTACTATTTTCCCAGAATTTATAAATAACACAGGAATGCTCTTTTGGGTCAATATAGAAACAATTTTGGTGCAGTAAATGATACAACTACCAGTCATAATGTGCTGCTCTACTTTCATTCCTGTTATTTTCTATCCACGTTGCTGACATTAGCAATTTCATTAGATGCAACTGAACAAACTTTCATGAATTTTATTGACAGAATGGGGAAGTAATTTTATCTTAAGTCTGTAGTACTGCTATCACAAAAAGGAGGAGACAGCCACACAACATAAGCCTCTCTATTCTGTGAGTACTCCATGAAAAAGATGAAAAATTAGGCTGCTTGAAATACTATTTGATAATCCTTCCTTCACTTACACATTTGAAACATTTTGACAGCTACCTTGCAAGGAACAGGTCCAAACCTACTCAAGGTTCAATAAAATAAGACTAACAGACACTGAAAGCCAGGGTGAAACAGAGCTATCTATTTGTATTGGGTTTGAGTTGCAAGGTTTTGGTAGCAAGGGGGCTGCAGGGGTGGCTTCTGTGAGAAGCTGCTAGAAGCTTCCCCCATGTCCGACAGAGCCAATGCCAGCCGGATCCAAGACGGACCCGCCGCTGGCCAAGGCCGAGCCCATCAGTGATGGTGGTAGTGCTTCTGGGAGAACATGTTTAAGAAGGGGGAAAAAAACTGCTGGGGAACAGCAGCCACAAGAGAGGAATGAGAATGAGAGCACCAGCCCTGCAACCCCCCAGGTCAGTGCAGCAGGAGGGCAGGAGGTGCTCCAGGTGCCGGGGCAGAGATTCCCCTCAGCCCGTGGGGAAGACCATGGTGAGGCAGGCTGTGTCCCTGCAGCCCAGGGAGGTCCACGGGGCAGCAGATCTCCACCTGCGGCCTGGGGAGAGAGGAGCCCATGCCGGAGCAGGGGGATGCCTGAAGGAAGCTGGGACCCCGTGGGAAGCCCACGCTGGAGCAGGTTTTCTGGCAGGACTTGTGACCCCGCAGGGGACCCACGCTGGAGCAGGCTGTGCCTGAAGGACAGCAGCCCGGGGAACGGACCCACGCTGGAGCAGTTCGTGAAGAGCTGAAGCTTGTGGGGAGGACCCACGTTGGAGAAGTTCATGGAGGACTGTCACCCGCGGTGGAGCAGGGGAGAAGTGCTGAGTCCTCCTCCCCCTGAGGAGGAAGGAGCGGCAGAGACAAGGTATGACGGACTCACCCCAACCCCCATTCCCCATCCCCCTGCGTCGCTGCGGGGGTTAGGTAGAGAATCCGGGAGTGAAGTTGTGCCTGGGAAGAAGGGAGGGGTGGGGGGAAGGGGTTTTGAGATTTGGTTTATTTCTCATTACCCTACTCTGGTTGATTGGCAATAAATTAAATTAATTTTCCCCAAGTTGAGTCTGTTTTGCCCGTAATGGTAATTGGTGAGTGATCTCTCCCTGTCCTTATCTCGACCTACGAGCTCTTTGTTATGTTTTCTCTCCCCTGTCCAGATGAGGGGGGGGAGTGATAGAACGGCTTTGTTGGGCACCTGGCGTCCAGCCAGGGTTAATACACCACACTATTGCAATGTCCAGTAAAACAGTGATCACATAATTTTACCCAGTATATGAATAAATCCTTAATTAGCATAAACCAGCATGGTTAACAATGACTTCAGTGCATACTAAAGATTCATCTCAGCTTTTGGTTAGTCTATAATATTTGTAGTTATTTATGTATTGTGTTTATTTCCTTTTATTTCTATCAACTTTAGTCACAGTAAATGGATTTTAAAACATAAATGTTAATAAAATTATGGACCTCTGAGTGATTCATCTGCTCTAATTCTGGGGTCAAGAATCCATATCTAAGAATGAGTCATTCATCTCAGAAGGTAATTACACATTATGAAAGGAAAAACATACAGCCATTCTTAGCTGAGAGTCTAAGGATATATAAGCTTTCTTTTTTCCTTTGGCTATTTTATTTTCTATATATTTGCGAGATAAAAGGAAAGGATACCTAGAATATTTGCCTATTCAGATTAATTTACTGCATACTAGATAGAGCCCAGACTGGACTGACAGCAAGAAAGTGAACACAAACTAAGAATGTTTGTAAAATATCACCAGAGATAAGCAGATAAAGCATATACTGTATATTTTATACCTGGCTATTCCTAGCCTTAGTTTAAAGTTATTTCAGGTTTTCCACTGAGTTCCATTTCACACGTATAAATTATACCAAGGAACAATTCTGCATTTGATTGACCAAGATGATGTAAAAGATCATTTTTATATCACTTCTAAAACTCTAAGAAAATGGTGTCTGATCTTAAAATATGGTTGTCATATACACTTTATTAAAATGATAGCATTTCCAACAAAGTTAGGGTTCAAAGAACTTCTAGTCATATCACTTCACTGGCTTTTCTTTAAGTTTTCCTTAAGTCAACTTATATGAGTAAACCTTCTGAATGGTTTTGGATTTTTTTATTCAAGTGATATATATGTGTGTGTGCGTGTATTTGTACATTTAAATATCTGCACAGATAATAACTTTGGAGGTATTCATGCTCTTCAAAGACAAATACTACCAGAATTTCATTCCAAATATCTTCCTATAAATACCATAAATGATAAATCATATGTTGCAATGCAGTTTTAACTATAGTTCATCCATATGATTTCCTAGCAACTGTGCTCTTTGCATATAGGTTCAATTAGCTCAGGAGTTCTGGCATATCCAAAAGTCATGAGCTTCTCTAAGGCAAAATTTTTATTTTTGTTTATTTTTGAACATATTTCAGTGGTTTATTTAATTTGATTTTTGAACTGTTTGTGTACAGCTACATTTTCTCTTGCTTGCTTTCCAAATCAGTGCTTCTAGACTTAGTAAGAATACAAGACTAACTGAAAGCAAAATGAGAAAAAAAAAACCCCAAAACAACAGAACCAAACATTCAATGAAATATGAATAAGACATCATCTAGATTACTGAGTAGAGTACAGCAGTTCCAGAATTTCTTTCCAATTTGCCTGGGTTGCATAGAAAAGGGAAAGGAAGAGTCTTCCTGAAAGTCACAAAAACACCAAAAAACTGTTTCTGCCTTTGGAGTTTATCCTATGTCTTCTCTCTTCTAAGGTTGGTGGCAGTGTACCCAGAATTTGAAGCGTGTGCGTGGGAAGAGCTGGGTTTTGGTCATGGTACTCAAGTTTCTATCACCTGTTCTCCAGGACAGAGGAAAACCAAGCACTCACCAGTTACTGGAACTTCTCCCAGCAGAGCTGAAATTCAGCAGTGTTTTGTCACTTCTTTTATCAACAGTCCACAGAAATTAATGTTAATGTTGACATTCTGTAACAGATATTGTAAGAAAAATTCAAATTACCTTTAGTTTATAGTAAGTCAGGTACTTCATTTCCAGTATGGGCATATGTAATTGTTTCAAATAATTTAAAAACCTGTAAGGGAGGGAAAATCCACCCAAATTGTCTAAAAAACATAGGCTTTATCTAAAAGCTGTGGCCATGACAAATATTCACAGCTATACAGTACTCTCTCATCTATGTCAGGGTAAATCAATGAGAAAAGTTCAGTAGCCAAAGGCTACTTTGGCTAAATCCAAAGAAGAACTCATGTCACTAACTCCCACACCCATTCTACATATCACCTGAAGACAGGCAGCAGGCTTGGTATACATTTAATAAATACATGCCATTGCATTCTTTGTGCATTACATTTTCAGTGCAGCAGAGATAAGCCAGGAGCATGAAACAGTTTAATGCAAATGTGTGACCAGTCAGGTTTGCAGTAAAGTAAAGAAGGACTAAAACAAATGGTGTTTCATTGTACCTTCTCATAGTAACTTTAATGCAAAAATCTATAAATAATATAAGAAATAAAGGACATATACTGTACTTGATCTTAAATTAAGAGATATTGCCACCACTATAGAACATTGTCAAAAGATAATGGTCTCCTGCTACCAAACACTGTAAACACTGAGGTGAAGCCAAGACATTTATTTTCTAAGTTATTGATCTTATGACAAAATTCTATTACAATGACTTTATTTCTAATACACCAAATGATAGATGTATATTTAATAACTTTACGTGATGGATGTTGATGCAGTAAATTGACAGCAGCTTGCACTCCTATCATTACCCTACTATGTATGGATTGGCTACAATTCAAACAGGTACATTGTGCCTTTCAGACGTTCAAAGACTGATTTACCAACAGAAGCAGTTTTCCCTATTATTATCACTTATTTTGACAATTAATAGACTTTTTTTCCATTAGCTGAAATAATTTCTGTTAGTTAATATTTCTGCTGCAAGAGTGGATATCATAGATTAAGCAGTTACCTCATTTAAGGTACCTTCGATCTTTACAGGGTGTTCAAATAATTGACCATAGTGTGAGAGGGTGGGGAAAGCACAAACTGCAATGTACCTTTGCTAGACCAAATGAGCAGGCAATGAGAAGAAGGACAAAAATAAGCTCAGTACACCCCAAGTCACCTCATTGCTTATGTCCTTTTGTACAGGATGTCTGACAGGGAAGAAATTTATTTTCTCACATTACCAGAGTACAGGAATATCAGAGAATGAACTGTGATTTGGAGAATAACAATTCCCAATTTTTTTTCTTGTCCACATGTTGTGAGGCTACTGTGTATTTTAATAGTGGAACAAAATGTACTTTCCATTATTTGTATAATCTCAATGTAGTTCTCACTGATTTCAGTGAAATTTTGCATTCATGAAAAACGACCCATTCAAATTTGGCTTTTTATGTCAAGTTTTGCATCAGTTACACATTTATAATCCTGCAGACTACCATGAGATGGCATAGACTGCAATGGCAGAATGTTTGATGACAGTAATTTATAACAAAACACTTTCAAGAAAAATATTAAGTTGTTTATAAAATACACATTCCAATTCAAGCAGGAGAGATTCATTATCGACAATACTGAAACAGTATGATAAGCTTCAGAATAATGAGAATTCTATTAACACATTTTTGAGTTATTAATGGTACTTAAAACAGTATCCAATCTTCTCACAGGCACTAATTAATTTATGCTCATGACATTCTGTAAAGATAAACTTTTTCACACATTTAATAAAAGGAAATGAAGCTCAATTATTAATATCACTTAACTTTACCCATCTTAAGTTTATGATTAAGATAAAGTTGTCAATACAGAGATAAGTACCAGCAGTGGCACAATCATTGCAGTTACTATTAGGCAACTTAAACATCTAATATCCTTTTAGCAAACATTTCAGATGTGCCACCATTTTTTGTAGACTGAGTATCTTGGCACATGGCTTCTGCCAAGTCTCATCATAGGAATCCTTTCCACAAGCTCCATGGGATGCCTCATTCCACGCTTGGGGATTGGGCTTACCGAGGAAAGGAGAAACTAAGATGCAGTTCCTTGAGGTGGCTCACATACACAGCTCCAACCTTCTAGAAGATTATTTAAACATAAACATCAAAGAGTGAGACCAGGCAACCTCTTTCCATCATGCTGATGTTAATATTCACTGCAGAAAGAACTGAAAAATGCTGCCACTGGACTTTGAACCCACCACCAGCTGCAATACAGCCTTCTGGAAACCTTGTTATTTTGTGGAAGCCAAGATGAGCAGACACCATAGCAGGGACCTCAAGTCTGTTCTGAGGAAGGCCCAGTGCACCACTGCTCTTTACTGATTTCTGATTGATAATGATCCTTCAATAGCTTTTAAGTACTGTTTTTTACCCGGTGGCTTTTAAGTGAATATCTCTTCTTGTCCGTCTCTGTAGCTACAAATAGTGACAGTATTTTACTGAACAATCTCCTGAATCAACAGAGAGAATGCTATTTTTCTCCTCTTCTTCTTGTTTCTATGAGGAGCTTTAGTGTTAGTTCTTAGTCCTTAAAGTGGACAGACATAGATCAGATTTGTTAGTCTCTAATGGAATCCTAATTACTTTTATGAAAGGCTCAGTTAATAGATAGCATTAAGAATGATAGGAGGAAGCAATCTTTTGGCTGACGTAGGTAATGTATGGTGTGAATGTGGGGAATTTCTATATGGGGCATCTGATTGTTTATTTCCTGTGTCTTACTGCTTGCAGTTTGAATATGTTGAATGTTATAAAGGCACTTAAAGCCAGCAGGATCACCTCATCAAAAGAAATATAAAGAAATAAAGGCAAATTCAAAGGGATCATCTTGCAGTCTTTCAGAATACAAAACTCCCACTGAGACTTCAGCAGGAGTTGTCTGTATTGAATAGCTGGATGATCACAATCATAGACTTTGTTCTGACCTATAATCAGTTTTTCTTCAGCTATAACAGTAGATGCTAAAAACTCAGTGTTTCCTACCATGTGCTATTTCCTGTACTTTTATTTGCATTATATCCTATACTTAGAGTCAGAACTCCCACAATAAATGTAACTATTATGAGCGGTAAGTAGTTTCCACTTCTTCAAATAATACATATAAATATATTATTACGTCTATAACCAAGAAAAATGTTTTTAATAGATTATTTTTAATTGAGTCTAGAATATTTGTTACCATAATCATCTGTGAGCATTTGTAGATGCAGACTAGAAGATTGCATGCCAGAAAAATCCAATTGCCTGTTTAGTACCCTAATTTTCATGTGCACATAAGCCTTCTTAAACACAGAGAACATGCAGTAAATTTGGTTTATATGCAGAGAGCAGAGGCTAGATCAAGTAAACTTTTATGCAGAAGGTATGCACAGAAGGGAAGTTACTGTGAGTAATGTGGTATGATAGCTCACAATTAACTAAAAAAACCCCCCATTTTGGGGTTCACAGGGGAAATGGAACTGGGTATCAGAAGCCGAATGAGGTTGTACAAAATGGCATGGCTGGGAACACTCTTAGCTTTCTATGGATCTGAGGAGCTGGTTCCACATGCAAACAAAGTGAATGAAATGACCACCACTGCATTCAGTGGATGTGGGGGTAAGTGTCATGAGAAGGAGCAAAATCTGTTTCATTCACTTCAGCTGTAACAAGCCCAGAGAGACCAGGTTGCAATGCACAAGGAGACCTGCTTGATTTTTAAGACCCCAAATTTTATAAGCAAATGTTCATAGTCAGCTCAAGTAGTTTATCTGCTGCAGCCATTCTGAGCTCCATCCTGGAAGATACATTGAGCAAAGCAATGACAAGAATACTAAGATTTTAGAGGGAATGCTACACTTGAATGACCATGTATTCATATGCAGTTTTCTGTGTTCAGTACTTTTCAACCTATATGCTATTGTCTTTTGCTATTGCCATTGTTCACCACTGTCACAACCCCTGCTGGACGGACCAGGGAAGGGTCGTGGCGAGTTCGGAATTCCCTTGAGCTAAATTAAGGTAAAGCCACACCAGACGATCAGCTGAACATTTTATTCATGGCAGAATCAGCCTGAACTTGGAAGGTGTAACAGTAGGTGTTGGGGCTTCTCACCACAGGAGCTGGCACGAACCTCCCTCAGCAAACCGTGTAACCGCCGTAACCACACACAGACCAGTTCAGGGAGTGAGGCGAGCCCTCCCGACGGGTCAGGAGGTTCAGAGCGGACCCCCTTGCTTTCCGGACTCCCTCTCAGAGAGGAGCCTGGACTCCCTCTCAGAGGGGCCGCTCCTGGTCCCAGACCTGGTCAGCGGTTTGTGTCTGGAGGGATGAGGTGGAGGGGTTACAGGGGAAAGGAGGAGACAAGCGGGAGGTCTCCCCAGCCCCGGGCCCAGCCTGGCTCCATCCAGCCCCGGGCCCAGCTCCAGAGGGCACGCGCGGGGCTGCTCCCGCCTGCGCCTCGTGTAGCCCCCTTCCCCACTTTTTTGCCCCGTCCATCCCGCCCCGCCGGGCTTTCTGCCTCCCGTCCCTCTCGCTCTCGCGCGCGGGCGCCGTTGGGGGGCGGTGGGGGCGAAGGGTCCCTGGGGCAGCCGTCAGCCCCTTCCTCACGTCAGCCTGGGGTGACCTCTGCCCGGACGGTGGGAGCTGCCCCGCTCCGCGTAGACCAACCCGAACCGCGCACGGCACCGCATGGCACCGCACGGCAGGTCAGGCCACCCGTGCCCTGTCGCTGGTGCCCATTGCTGATGGATCGGCTCCTCACCTGCGGTTCCTCGTTATGCGGAGTTCGTCCTTCTGCAGAAGGTGTCCTGCCACAGTCTGTGAGACATGAACTCCCCAGTGTCTCACAACCAGGAGTAACAGAAGTTGCAGGATTTGTTATGGAAAGCCTGTGTGAGGACACAAAAAAGAAATGCCTATAAGTTGGCTTTGCATGATGGAGTTGTATTTCAAGTTCCAAATGCAGCTGCAAAATGCATTTAGCTAACCATATATTCACTGCTTGCCATTTTGGACCCAAAATTTCAGAAGGAACATGCGAGATTTTAAAACAAGGACTCACCAACCCCAAGTACAATACAACAATTAATACACCATCTAAAACTATAGATATGACAATTAGAAAAAAGAAGGAATAACATAGAGGTAACAGTAATTCAGTGTATGTCTTGTCTTTTATTATTTCTCTGGATCTGTTTTGTCTTAAACATGCATCACACCTAAAGAACTGGTATTTACAAATGCACATGTACATTAGGGCTACTATGATAATTGATTTCATTCACAAAAACTGCCTTACCGTTCTGAAATATTCAGAGGATTTTATATATTTAAAACAGATGTACTGGAGATGGGCATCAGCTATGACTATATCTGGGTATGCTCAGTCTTTGAGTTAGGTTGGAAATGTAAAAGACCCTGTAAAAGGACTTAGTTATACCATAAATCTGATAGTAAGCGTGATAAAAAGAAAAGCCTATCTGAATTTGAATTAGTAATTTAAAGGAGAATGAGTTACAGATACTAAATCTGTATTTTTTTAATCCAAAATTACACCACTTTTTAAGTAAATTATGTATTTTCACTTTACTAACTTACGGCAGTTGAAGGACTGTGTATGACAAACTAGTCGAAACCATGAAACACCGTCATATTATTAGGCATACTAAAAATCATACTTTTAAATACAATGGCCACTCAGTACAGGTAAGTAAGGACAACTGGTTTTTATTAATATCTCCTAATGGTAGGTAAGGCTGAAAGAGTAGCTGATCTTTCACTTAAAGAGCTGAAAACATTTAGAAAAGAATATGTGAATGCCAAATAAGTTTAGTATTTTCATTCTTTTCCGTACAAGTAAAAAACAATTTTCCATATCACCCACATTGGTTATTTAGGGTTAATTATGGGGAAAAAAGAAAAGAAATAGCATACGAATTTCTCAGAAATTATGATGTTGCTCTTATTTGGAGTCCAGAGTTACCTGCAGATAACTTTGGATCAAGTCTTCATCCTGTTTTAAGATTACATTTCTCATCAAAACCATGGGTTGGTATTGAGCAAATGGAATTTTGATGAGGGAAGAAAAAAGTGAATACAGGAAAATCAAGACATTTCTGTGATTTCTGTTGATAGTCTTTCAGTCTTTCACTTTTTTATAAATCAGCAAATACAGTTTGCAGAGGAAGTCAGCACTTTTTTTTTTTTTTTTTCTCTCTCTTTTAGGTGAGGGTCTGAACCTTCAAGCTAAAGAATAATTCCTATGTGCTTGCTTTCTGGATAAATTACTATTTCAGCGTTTATAATATATGAAGTGAAACAGTTCTGTCACAAAGAAACAGTAATTCAAAATGCCTTTTACTGTGGTAGTGAGACAACTTTCCTGCAGGTTGAGAATCCCAAAACTTAAATGAACTCTTCAGCTGAATCAAGGGCAAAAATTGGCTTATATTGCCTCATACCTCTGGAAAAGCCCTTTAACTAACATCTTTTAGTGTACCCTGGACACCCACTGAACTGTTAGACAAAAGGAGCAGACCAACATAATCATTTCTTCCTCCAGCTCTGTGAATTCAATTTTTGTGCAGGATCAGGGAAATCCAGCTTAAGAAAATTGAATTTACTGAATTCAACTAGAATTAGAAAGCAGTTTAAAGACTGTACACACAACAGCAATTTCTATACATATTTCGAGTCTGGCATTGGTAGACCTTGTCTGCCCTTTACAATTTTGCTTCCTTTTGCTGAAATGTCAAAGACAGCTTTTTGAAAGGCCTATGACTTAAGCATGCTCATGAAAGTAAACTCTCAAATTAAAGTGTATTTCCTTTGCAGTTTCAGCTGAAAATAATATTCTTTTTTGTCTGTTTTTTGACGTTATACAGTGCTGCCTATTATTAACCATCTGTTAGGTTTTGTTTTTCTTCTTTCTTCAAAAACACATATAGCTACATTTTGTCAAAGAGCTTGTATAAGCAACACAGTAGTAATGAAACAGAAATGTGGCCCCTCCAGTGACAAAATAAAAAAAAAAGCATTATATTTTTCTTTCCCACAAAGAAAAAAGATTATTTCACTACAAAACAATATAAAGCAGTACCTTTATTGCATGTACTCTACCCATCATTGTATAGTAGAAGTACATATAGTTATCTAAAATATCAGTATTGAACAAGTTTTAATTAATGTTCTTGTTAAACAAAGCATCAAACAATAGCTCTTTTACTACACAAGCATTAGATTAGTTTCCAAGGGAATTACCAAGGTGCTCATAATTTGAAGGTGAATTCACAGTTTACTGTGTATTAGTATATCTATTAACTATGAGCATGGGTTTGTTTTCTTGCTCTGTAATGGAAATATTTCTTCTCTTAGGCTGCATTTTGTTTTAATTAAAAAAAAAAAATGTTGCTCAACATAGACTGCCCCAGAAAACAAATAAAATTGCAACCTTTGGATAATTCTTTACGTCCTTTGTGGGCTTTCATTTCCTTTGAAGTCTATTCAGTTCAAGTTTTGCTGCTGACAGTTAAAACATGGTACAGCTCTGATCAGAACAGATTACCAGCCAACCTTTCATATTCTGTTCCCCTTATTATCCTGATACTTGTCATCATGTTTTTCCCATATCCTTTTCACAGTCGCCTATTCTGTGTGCAGCTACACACGTCGTTACATCACTGCTTCATTCAGCAGCCCTGCTGTGATAGTTTGGCCCTCAAAGGGAAAATAATGGTCCTAACATTTATGTCCATTTGGTTAAGCCATTTACCATTATGTTTTGTGGTTTACAGAAGAGATGAAAGCCAGGGCAAAATAGTATTAAGATGGAATAGACAAAAAGTCCTTGTGCTGTGACAGGCCTTCAAAGGAAGGCTGCAAACCAGAAGGATTATTTTGTTGATTACAACGTACTCCAAGTGTCATTGTGTAACACCTCTAGTCACTAAGTACAGTACCTTACACCCATCAAAGTGATAAAAATAGCTTGTATTATAAGATTAGATAAAAGCACAGCAAGCAAAAAAGTACAGTATTTTATGAAGTTTATTCAGTTTACCTGTCTTAGAAGCTTTAAAAAAAAATCTTTTCATAAAGGCTCATTAGACTTCAGTTCCCATTTCCCCTTTCATTATGAGGAACAATGTCTCTTTGGAGAAAGGTATGAAAGAATGATTCTTCCTGGCAGTGCACTGATACATCCCATCTCACAATACTTGGTCCAATAGAGTACATGCAAGGAGGAAGGAAGAGGAGAGAAAACAAGGATTACATGTGCCTAAATATGTGTGCGTAAGTCAAGGGCACCATGTGACTTATACTTACACACCTCAGAAAATACAATATTCTGTTGCTATAATTCAGGTTGTCATGGTTTAACCCCAGCCAGCAGCTAAGCACCATGCAGCCGCTCACTCATTTCTCCCTGCTCGCTGTGGGATGAGGAGGAGAACCAGAAAAAAAAAAAAGTGAAACTCATAGGTTGAGATAAGAACAGTTTAATAACTAAACTAAAATAGAATAATAATAATATAATACAATAACAATAATTGTAATTGTAATGAAACGGAACATAAAAAATTAAAGAAATTAGACCCCAGAAAAGACAAGTGATGCACAACGTAATTGCTTACCACCTGCTGACTGATGCCCGAGCAGTGATCCACCCCTCCCGGACAACTCCTCCCAGTTTATATACTGGGCATGACGTTCTATGGTATGGAATATCCCTTTGGCTAGTTCAGGTCAGCTCTCCCAGCTTTTTGTGCACCTGCTTGCTGGCAGAGCATGGGAAACTGAAAAATGCTTAACTTAGGATAAGCGCTACTTAGCAACAACTGAAAATATCAGTTGGTTCTCATCATTATTCTCACACTAAATCCAAAACACACTGTGCGAGCTGCTAGGAAGAAAATTAACTCTATCCCAGCCAAAACCAAGACACAGATATAAATACATGTTTCAATAAAATAAAATTACCTTTAAAGGAGCTTTATTATAGAATAACTGAGAGGGAAAGTAATAGCTACTTACTGTCTCCTAGAAGTGAGTAAATAACTTCCCACAAAATTATGATCTGTTTTCTTTACCTATATATGCTGGAAGTCTGTATAATGCAAAAGATGGGATTAAAAACAAAAGGTTATAGTATGTAGAGGTGTTTTCTCTTTTACAAGTCTGTATTTGTGTCAACATTTCAAATCTAAAAGTATTAGGACTCTGTTGCATCTGGGACAAATCTGACTTCCAGCTGAAGTCCAGTATAATATGTTTCTCTAACAGGGGAAAAAAAACCCAAACAAAACAACACTTTATCTGCACTCTGATAAAAATCAGATAGTTTTTGTTTTTAGAAAGTGGCTTTATTTAAAACTTTATAAAAGCTGCAGAGAACTGTGCTGAGGAAAAAGAAACCTCTGAGTTTCCGAAATCTGTATTTTTCATTCCTGAATTTAATATGCTTTCTCTTCCAGAAGTAGTTATAAATTCTGACTTTCTCACAGTGCCCCAGAAAACAAAAACCCAAACAAACAAAAACCACAAAGCGAGCAAGCAAGCAAACAAACAAACAAAACCCCACAAAACCAAACATGGTTTAGTGCTTTCAACAATCTGCTTTATTTTCTCTGTTCAGCTCTGTGTTTTTCCTGCTAGTTGCTCAGTAACTAAATATCCATTCATACTAAGTGCTAAGCTTATGTCAGGCCTTCCAGTTACATTTGTCTGCTACAATTCACTATCATTCAAATATATGTGTATATGTATATAGATATACATATGCAGGCAAATACACACTGTAGGATCAGAAAAGATTATTTAATTATCCAGCTCTCTAGTGTAACTCTCTACGTTTGCCGAATAACTCACTTCCTTATTTCACCACCATTTTATTCCTTTAAGTTTGGAGTTTTGGGGTTTTGGTTTTTGTTTTTGTTTTTTTTTTTCCTGAAATACATCCAATATATATTATAGTCCCACCTTGGAAAATCTAAATCACTGGCCAGATGCTTTTACGGCTCAGAAATCAGTTTTCTAAGACTCTTGTTTCACTTTGATGAGGCTTTGTGAGTAATCATGCGTGTTCTATGCACATATCAACAGAATTTCTTTTCCTCTTTCATATATTCCTTCATTATTAAAAAAAGATCAATTTTTTAAAAAACAGTTACTTTACCTCTGGAAGGCCTGAGAGGCAGTGAAGCTATTACAATTCTATTATTCAGAGTATGCTGTGATTCTTCTGTGGTGCACTGTAGCTCAGGAAAGTATTGCAGCAGTGGCTGGACCAGAGAACAGTTTTGTTGAAGAAGCAAGCGCATGACGAGGAGATTCCAAGACGCCCTTATCCAGTTTCAGAGCCCTCCTGAGGAAAGATCTTTGATAGACAATTTCCACTGCCAGTCTACATTTTAGCGGGTATCTCTTCTGATTAAACCTCCCTGTGTAGAGATAATTTCCTTTAACTATATGCAGGAGCTAGGATTTATCCCTTATAAGGCTTATGAGTAGAAACTATTTGAAGATGTCTCCCAAAGGGCTTCTTTTTTGTATTGTGTTCCAAGCAAGGGTTTCAAACAGATAAATATATTTTTTTTATATTTATTATGCTGTTAAGTAATACAGCTAGTATGTTAATACCAGTCTTAAAACCCTTATGCTATAGAAATGTTAAGAAAAGATACCATAAGAAATAAGTTCAGTGCTCCTCTCCTCTCCTCTCCTCTCCTCTCCTCTCCTGGGAAAAAACCAAGAATAACAAAACAAACAAGCAAACACCACCACCACCCCCTGCCCTGAACACAGAAGAATAAAGCTTTTTGAAGGATTCACATAATAATGCCAGTAACCATCCATTTTGCTTTTGCTTGACATAATTGTGAAAGAACTGGGTGTTTACAGCAATCTAGTAAGTGCCACAGATACCACTTCTGAACATGCCCCTTAAAACAAAAGGTATACTATTTTTAACTGAGTTCAGTGAGTTGCAGGTCATGCTCAATGTCAACAGAGATTGCTGGAACTTGTTCTCAACCTTGCCAGAATACTCAACGCATAGCAGAAGTGAGTTCTATCTTCCTGACTGGAAAATTAAAGGAATAAGTAACTAATAGCATTGTGTTTTCTGAGATATTAAATGCTTCAGGACAAGTAAAGCCAAAATTTACTTGGAGTGCAAAGTTCCAAGAGTCATGCATTTAGTTTGCTGCTGTTTTTTCTTTTTTTTTCCCCTTGCATCCATCTTGCTAGTTAGTAAAGAGTTAACCACAGCTAGAGTTTAATCTTCATAGGCTTGCTAGTAAGACCACTGGTCTCCAACCTGTTCCATGTGGCATGGCATAAAGTGTGCTATCCACCCAATGAAATCCTATAATTTGTGTCAGTTCTGTGACATCTCAGAAATATGCCTTCCTGCCCTGCAGTCTCCATGGAAACATTGTCGTTCAAACAAAGCACCTGCTTAATCAATAAGATTATATCAAAGTAAAAGCTAAATTAAGTATTGTGAAGACTTGCAACAAGACATAAAAGTAAAATAAATGTCTGTATTTTTCCCATCTTTGAAGGATAACTCTGTAAGCAGTAACTTCTTCAGGCTTTGTCAATCTGTCAAAATTGCTTCTAGCTTTCTCACCATCCTTTTGTTAGGGCTTTATTTCTTCATAGACTCAATGAATGTGATATTATACAGTGTGTCTTTTATGGGCTGAAGTAGAAAAGTGTTCACTCCTTTGTGTACTTCACAGAATATGAACTTGAGAAGAGTTGCCTCTCAACACAGAAGCGTCATTGAACATGCAAGATCATAGAATCTTAAAAGCATAGAATGACAGAATCATTTAGGTTAGAAAGGACCCTTAAGCTCATCAAGTCCAACTGTTAACCTAACACTACCAAGTCCACCACTAAACCACGTCCCTAAGCACCACATCTACACGTCTTTTAAATACCTCCAGGGATGGTGACTCAACCACTTCCCTGGGCAGCCTGTGCCAATGTCTGACAACCCTTTCCACGAAGAAATTTTTCCTCATATCCAATCTAAACCTCCCCTGACACAACTTGAGGCCACCTCTTGTCCTATTGCTTGTTACTTGGGAGAAGAGACTGACCCCCCACCTCACTACAACCTCCTTTCAGGTAGTTGTGGAGAGTGATAAGGTCTCCCCTCAGCCTCCTTTTCTCCAGGCTAAACAACCCCAGTTCCTTCAGCCGCTCCTCATAAGACTTGTGCTCTAGACCCTTCACCAGCTTCGTTGCTCTTCTTTGGACATGCTCCAGCACCGCAATGTCTTGTAGTGAGGGGCCCAAAACTGAACACAGTATTCAAGGTGCTGAATGAATTCATGGTGACTGAGGAATCCTCCTGTCAGAATACTGCCTAGGAAGATAAACATTTTGCAAATCATAGGTTTGGATTTTGAGCTATCAAACATAATGTCAACATCAGAAAAGGGACCTCTTCTAGAGATATTTTTTTCCACAAGAAGTCTTTCTATTTTTCTTCTTACTAATTATTCCTAGTGGTATATTTTGCCCTTGGGCTTCACCATAACTGATTAAAGGTAATCTGCAAGAAGTACCAAGAAACATGTATTTGTGACCAAACTCAGTGAAGATGGGAATATGACATTACTGTGCTTTAGGGCTAACTTGCCTTGTACCATATTGAAAATGATCATTTGTCTCACCTACTTGCTACTTAGTTGCCCAATACAGTCTTTAGCTTCCCTAACCTTAATACATGGAATATATGAAAGCCAAATATTTTAAAATGAGGAATTATTTGCATGTCTTAGTAAATTAATTTTTCCTAAGAATAAATAAGGACTAATCGTGATATAGAGATGTACTGGGTTGACCTTTTCTGGTTGCAAAAAGCACACCAAGCCACTTTCTCACTTGCCCTCAAAGAACAAAATATGATAAAAAGGCTCATGGATTGAGATAAAGACAGGGAGGTCACTTACCAGTTACCATGACTGGCAAAACAGACTCCACTTGGGGAAAATGATTTAATTACCATTTAAAATGGTGAGAAACACATAAATTAAAGCAACACCTTCTCCCCACCTCCCTTTTTCTCATGCTCAACTTCAGTCTTTCATTCCCAACTCCCCTCCTCCTGCCCCCACAAAGCAGTGCAAGGAGCATGGGGAATGGAGGGCTATGGTCAGTTCATAACTCAACTATGGTCAATTCTCGCTGTCTTTCCTTCTTCCTCACACTTTTCCCCTGCTCTAACACGCGTCCTTCCCAAGGGCCATAGTTTCTTCAAGAAATATCCACCTGCTATGGTGTGGTTAATACCAAGACTAACGTTATCCTGGGCTGCATTAGGCAAAGTGTTGCCAGCAGGTTGAGGGAGGTGATCCTTCCTGCTAAGGTGCTACTAAGCACTGGTGAGGCCACATCTGGAGTGCTGTGTTCAGTCCTGGGCTCTCCAGTACAAGAGAGATATGGACATACTGGAGACAGTCCAAAGAAGGGCCACGGAGATTATTAAGGGTCTGGAGCAGCTCATATATGAGGAAAGGCTGACAGGGCTGGGACTGTTTAATCTAGAGAAAAGAACTCTCAGCAAGGTTCTCATCCATGTATGTAAATACCTGCAGGGAGGGCACAAAGAAGACGGATCCAGATTCTTTTCAGTGATGCCTAGTGACAGGACCAGAGGCAACACTTTTTTTCCTGTGCGGGAGACTGAGCACTGGCGCAGGTTACTCAGGAAGGTTGTGGAGTCTCCCACCTTGGAGGTTTTCAAAAGCCATCTCAACATGGTCCTGCACCACTGGCTCTCGGTGGCTCTGGTTGAGCAGGGGGGTTGGCCCAAATCACCTCCAGAGGTGTCTTCCAACCTCAACCACTTTGTGTTTCTGTGAAAATACCAAATCCACCTTGTTCCCTACTGAGAGTGCTAAAGACATCCGTTATTTTTGCCTGTGTGATTTTTAGTGTTCAGCATTTGGTGCCCTGCCTAGGAAATCTTTTCACAAATAAGGCCTTAGCACACCAGAAAGTCAGGACTGTCTAAGTTGTCTCAAGTTGGGTACATAAAACTGAAGCATCAAAAATTACTTATTACTTTGAACTGTAAAACCTGATATTATTGAATTAGAAAATGTCTGCCCAAATGAAAAAGATCTTCCAGAGGGAAATGGCTGTTGGTGAGAAATTTTTGAAGTGAAAGCCTCCCCCATCTACGTAAGATCTGAAATAATTTACCCACTTCAGTGAAAACTCTAATTATATAGTATGAATTCCTGCATCAAAAAGCCAAGCAATTAATCAAGTCTATTACTAACTCTTCAAGCCACCCCAGCTGTATGTGAAGGAGGTGTGAAAAATTAAAGTTCAGTAATCTAAAAAAAATACTCCAGCTTTATTCCTTTCTTTGTTGGCTGGGAGTAGTTGTGGAGGATTCACAGTAGTATTCACTCTGTGGGTGATTTTTGAGATGGGCTTTTCTGATCTAAACCCAAATTGTATTCTAAAATTAAAACACAGGTTGGATTTGGCATTTTCTGTGCCAAGAATTTTCTGAATCAGACATACCAAGTAAGCTCCAGTGATTTTCTGAGTCACTTATGTTTTTAGTATTTTTTATAATTAAAGCTTTTGAGAGACTCAGTTCTAAGCAGCTGCACTAGACTAACTAGCAAGTGCTCATGCCTCCACTTGGGTTAGTTTCTGTCCTACTGTAATAGCTATCTGGGCTGGAGCAAAAATAGCACCTGTGAGTGAACACAGGACAGATCATGATCTTTTATGATCCCTCTACCAAAGAATGTGTAATCTCATTTCAGTCAATGCATCAGTTTGTACAGTAAGAAAAGAAGAAAGCAGAGATGTCTGAGAGTACGTAAAATATGCATACTTACCTGTGGGAAACTAGATGGTTTAGCTTAAAGTGTCCTGTTGTTTCTGTTGATGTATATATAGACACAAAGTTCTGTGGTCTTAACTTACCATTACAGATTGATTGTTTTTTATAGATATTAAATACAAATAAGTAAGAAAGAATATGAAAGAGAAAAAGCTTTTTGGGGTGAAGTAAAAGTGTATTCCAGGTGTGAAGAACAGTTTTGGAAAATACCTCAAAGATCTGAGGAAAAGTAGATAACATAGCAAGAGAAACAAAATCCTGAAATACAAGCAAGAAATAAAGCATCAATGACTGAGGTAATGAACTGAGGACAAACATTTGAGTAACAAGAATTGTTGAAACAGAGGCGTGAGTGGAAAACATAAAGGGCAAAGAGCACTGTGGGGTGTATTAGGTAAGTAAGAACATAAGAGGCGTGGCACTGATCATCAGACTGATTACGACAAATAATGAGGAGGCAGGAGAAACAGATTTTCAGAGAATATTTAGATAAAGTCTAAGGAAACAAAATATTAAGAGCAAAGGTGAGAGCTGAAGAGGTAGAGCACCAAAATCATAAGACTGCATATGAGAGAAAAAAGTAAGTGAAGCAGATGAAAGTTAAGACAGAAGTTCAAGAGGGAAAACAGTAAACAGAAACAAAAGCAAATGACAACCACGTGTGGAAATGAATATGAAAATAATAAGACGTGATTCCTTTCAATAAAATATAAAAAATAGGATTATAAAATACAAAGGTTGAATATAACCTCTACACCATCTATTATTGCATTTAGGACATTCAACTTTCCATCCAGAATGAGAGTCTGATTGTCTCTTTTGCTTGAAGTCTTCTACCTCCGAGCTATCAGATGACATTTGATAGTTAGGATCTGGTAAAGATGTTTCTCATCGTTGTCTCTGATTTCTGTTTTGTCTTTCTCAATAAATTGGTTGACCTAGTTCTAAAGAGGAATTTGACATGACTGTCTGAGCTTCTTCTTCCTCTTTCTTCAGTCAGATTGCCTCTTTCCCTCTCCTATTCCTAAAACTGCTGATCATCTAAGCTTTTCTCTGAGCACAAACACTTTATACTTTTATCTGGGTTGCTTCTTTTCCCATTCCCCTAGCCCTGGATAACTCCCTTTTTTACAGAAGAAGATCCCATAAACATTGCTAGCCTTTTTGCAACTTACTATATAAAAAAAAGTTTTCTGTACTCACAATATCTCACATATAGACTCCTCTGTTTCATCTTTCCCTCATGTTTTAGACAACTTTATACTAAATAGAATAATTAGAGCAAACCAAAAGAATGAACCCAGGTTTCAAACACCAGGCCATTCATCAGTGCTGATGGAAGTTTCTTCAAACTGTTTTTAAAGACCCCCACTGAGGAGAACTCCACAAGTACATTCGGACTAAATTTAGCATCTGAACGTAAAAGTAAATTGGCTGAAGAATTGTATTTTGGGATTGTCTGCCCTCAGCAGTTCTACAGAACTCTGCTACTTGTTGCAATAGCGATTTTGATATGTAAACTTTTAGATGCCAAATTTGCAAGCCTTAATGGTTTTAAAATTTTGGGAAATACATACACAGCACAATGAAAAACTAAGGTTCCCTTAAAACATCTGAATTTTGGCACACAGAACTGAAACATTCAAAATTGCCAATATTTTGGATTACCAATATTGACTGTATTGCAAATACATCCCCCAGTAAAAAAAAACAAAAAAAAAACTTCCAGGAGAAAATGGTGGTTAATGGCAAAGCTTTAGACACTAGAATAATTTATCCACTCAGTGAAAAATCTAATTATTAATTATACAGCACACGTACATCTGAGAACCACACAATTAATCAAGCCTGTTTCTATAACCTCAAGCTGTTCTATAACCTCTCAGCTGCATGTGAAGGAGGAGTATCACTATTTTTAACATTACAAAGTTTGTGTCTAACTGAACTCTTTCAGCAATTTCAGCCTTTATCTTCTTTTCTTAAATCCTACACTTGAAAAACTGATTATTCCCTTCCTCTCCATGTCTGCTTTCTATGAACATGAATATAGTTCATCATGTCCTTCCTTAGTTTTCTAGGGAAAATGATGCCAGTTATTTCCATCTTTTTTTGTATCTTTCTTAAAATGTAATACTTAAAATGTTGGAACTTGTACTCCTTATGTTTTACACAATAAAACACTGTTCATACTTCATATTAGATACCTTAGAAAGTTTGCCTCTTTCTGCTAACTACCTAATCAATAGTCTAGTATTTGAATAGATAATTATTCTGTCTAAGCTTATGAAAATGCACATGTCCCTACCTAATTTTATCCCTATTTTCTAGTCCATTTCTCCAATTTGCTGAAATAATTTGAAATTCTAATCCTGTCTTTCAGCATCCTAGCTGTCCATCCCTGTTTCATGTCATCTGCAATAATAATCATGCTCTCTATTTCATCAAACAGGTCATTATAGAAATATTGGAAGCTCTAGTTTGATGTTTGATAGGGTACCATTATTTATTATTATTTTGAAACTAGGGAGGGAATTCTTTATTACTATTGCTCTACAGACTTTCATGCCAAACTACTTCAGACAAAGTACATAGACAAAGCACATACTTGATGTGGATTTACAAATTCAAAAAGGCTAGATACATATCTGAAAGTTATCAAGTTTCTTCCTGTCATCTGAAGCAACTGATGTTCTTCAAAAACCACAAAGAATGTAGTAACATAGTAAGTTTTCAATATTCTCAGGGGAAAAAAAAAAAAAGTAGAGAGAATATGTAATGATGATACTATAACACATAGCAGTTAGATAAAGAAGAGCTTGTGTTACAAGTCTATTACACTGAGCAGTTTGAAAATGTGTCTGGAAATTTCCTAAAGCATTTTCTAGATTTAATGCTTTGTTTTACTAGAACATTTAAAAAAAAAAAAAGTAATAAATTTTAAATAATTAAACAAAAATCCTTTGGGTGAGACAAATTAAGAAAAGAAAGGGACTGACAATCAGTTTCTCTTATACTCATTGAATCTTTACATGTGGGACCTTTCCCTGGCCTCTTTTTCTCTAATAGAAATACGTGGGTGCTTTAAGCAACAAACTCTACACTATCTCCTCTTGGTCTCTGAGAAAATAATTTTGTCACATCAGATTTGATGTTGTATGTGTTTTCTTCTGTTCTTAGGCATCTCTTAAACTGGTGATCATATCACCTAATAGAATTTATACCTATAAAGTCCTGTATATATCTCAGTTAGTCACCCTAAGTTTTATATTCAGTCAATGGAAAGAAACAGATGCTTATAGAGCAAATCATAAAACTATTTTGATGTCTACCTTAGGATATTCTGTTTAATTTCTTTCCTTTGACTGTAAAAGGAGTCTTCATGATTAGTTCTATATCACAGCAGTCTGAACTTGTTCAGATGAAACCCTTTCGTCTATTTTTTTCATCAAGTTTCCTATTTGCAACCCCTCTGTCCCTCTTCCTCTCTCTCTCTCCGCGCTTGTATCTATCCTGCCCTCAAGTCCAGAACCACCTCCTGGCTGAGCACACTCAGATGCCATTGGGGAAAGAAACATTTCTGCTCTATTCTGGCACTGTGCATGAGCCAGGGTGAATCTGTCAGGACAAGCAAACCACGAGACATCTCTTTTCTTGTCACCTTTTTACTAACATTTACAGAATCCACACACTAAACTTGCAGCAAATAAATAAAACAGATACTGTGACACAGTGCCCTTAACTAGAAATGACTACTACAATTTTTTGCATGTTTTATTTCCAGTTGAAATATGAGAACTAGTGGGAACAAAATAAGACACATTCATAAACCCACTAATTTTAACTAAATAATGAAATTGGTGGAGAGTATCTAATAAGAAGTCATGATAGTGACTTTATGGGCATAGAAGCAACTTTTGCAACACAGTAAGTGATTTTATGCCTTTGAGTTTGGATGTTGACAAGAACATTCATGAAGATTTCACTGGTTTCCATAATGTATCACCCATGTGGGAAATGTTCTTTTTGTTGGCAATTACAGAATTTAAACAACTCTCACTAATTTTATGATGATCACTTATGCATGACTGGCTCGTGTCAGCTATAGCAACTAGATTGTAAGAATATGAATAAAAAGTGTCTGTTTGTGTGTGTGTCCCCCACCCCGGGTATGCTTTTTACAGTGTCTTTTAAAAATAAAATCATCTAAAAGTCATCTTACAATTCTTAAATAAACATTTCGACATAATAAAGAAAAGCCAGCCCCACCCAGATTGTGCCAGGAGTAAGGTGTAGCTATGGAAATACAAAGTTTAATTTCTCCTTTGTTGCTAAATCATGTGGAAAGATTCACACAGGAAAGACAAGTAGTTTTCAAACCTTATCAATCTGCAGACCAAGCATATTTTGCACTGCAAACGTAGCTCACACTAAGCTAATGAAAGTCAATTGAAAATGGGCTTGTTTTAAAACAATAATAATAATAATTATAGTTTGGGGCCCCTTAGAATCAGTCCAGAGCCTATGTTCTGCAGAAATGACTTGAATAATTGGTAACGGCAGTAGTTGGGTGTTTCAGCAATATAAACGCTGTCAAAGAAATGCTATTCACTCAGTCCCCCAAAATGATAAAACCTGAACTCCTCACGCAAACTGATCACAAAGAAGGTAATGCTGAAATGCATATAGTCCAGAGGAAAAGATGTTCTCAAGAAAATGCAAATGAAAAGAGTTGAACAGCTTCCATTATCAGCAAGAAATGTTATAAATATATCTCCTTCAATGTAATTGATTGTACAAAGTTCAGCATTCAATCAAGATATGAGAAGTGTCTCTAAAATTATGCAAAATCTTAACATACTCATAGCTCCAAACATATCTGAAATACAAGTTCAAGATGTTTTTCAGGTGTACAGCTCCTATTTCAAACATGGGTGGCTGATTACTCAGCTTCATTCATTGCAAACCAGCTGTCAAAAAGAAAGATTGTTGAAGTCAGTTCAGAAATATCTTAGTTCTCTCAGCCAGATCGAATGTCAGCTGTTTTCCAAAGCAATGAAATTAATAACAATTATTCTGTGGTAGGGGCAAGCAATGCAGTAAGCTTGGACGTCCTCTTGTTCACTAATCACTCAGTGTCAAAGAGACAAAAAAAGGTCTGCTTCGTTGGGCACCTGCGTTCCAGCTGATCACCCTTGCATAACTTGTACTTAACCTGGCTTGGTTGGTTGGTTCCCAAAAGCTCATTAGAAAACTTTGTGCAGGGTATGATTCCCAACACGTTAGTTCTTGGTAAAGCTAGCCATAATAAATTAACAATAAACAGTGTTTTGTATTGAACTTAATTTCATTCAATAATTAAATTAAATTAAATTAAGTTATTAAATTTAATGTCAGTCTAGCATCTGAAGTAAATAGCAATATTCAATTTATTCTGGAATTTGCTTATGCTGCTAGATATGTTGTGTGAAAGATTAATGTCATTTTCAGCCTTTGACAGAAACACTAGTTCTGACTGTACTATTTCTTTTTTTGGATATGTCAGTGGAAAAATTAGTTTTGGAAGTACTTTCATAGCACATCACTGTTAGAACTCTTTAAATTTCTTTTGTTTCCATATTTCTTGTGAAAACTATGATTGCCTCTGTGTTCTGGTTTAACCCCAACCAGCAGCTAAGCACCAGGGAGCCACTCACTCACTTCCCCCCACCCCGTGGGATGGGGGAGAGAATCAGGAAAAGAAGTAAAGCTCTTGGATTGAGATAAGAACAGTTTAATAAAACAGAAAAGAAGAAACTAATAATGATAACGATAACATTAATAAAATGACAACAGTAATAATAAAAGGATTGGAATAAACAAGTGATGCACAGTGCAATTGCTCACCACCCACCAATTGACGCCCAGTTAGTTCCCGAGCAGCAATCCCCCCCAGGCCCACTTCCCCCAGTTTATATACTGGGCGTGACGTCACATGGTATGGAATACCCCATTGGCCAGTTTGGGTCAGCTGTCCTGGCTGTGTCCCCTCCCAACTTCTTGTGCCCCTCCAGCTTTCTCGCTGGCTGGGCATGAGAAGCTGAAAAATCCTTGACTTAGTCTAAACACTACTTAGCAACAACTGAAAACATCAGTGTGTTATCAACATACTTCTCATACTGAACCCAAACTAGAACACTATACCAGCTACTAGGAAGACAATTAACTCTATCCCAGCTGAAACCAGGACACTCTGATACCTTAGTACTCTTGTTTTTTCTTTTTGGGACAATGGGATTAGACACAAATTTCCTTGCATAGTTCACAACCCAAAGCATCCTTATATTTCTTCCCTGTTTTTTGAATCAGACTTTTTTGGCAGCTGCATTTTACTGGTTTATATCTGTAGGTTTGCTCTCTTAATTTCTCTTCCTTTTATGTTATTTCGGTTTCCCACGATTTACATTTTTGTTTCTTTCGCCTTGTGTTTTTTTGTTTCATTTAACTGCTGCTTAGAGTCTGTGATAATGCCCTTTTACTGTCTTTTCCCCAGATCGAAATGTCATCTGTATAGACCTCAGTAACCTATATGACATCAAAAATGTGTTGCATTTTTTGCTAAAACACCTTGTGTACTGAACACAGCCCAAATGGCATTTTGAGAAACAGTATTTCCCAAAGGGCCTGTTGAATGTGCACAAATATATCCTCTGTTTTTCTAAGGGCAGCTAGCATAACCCTGGTGATGTATGAAGCATAAAAAATATACATATTTGGCACGGGCCATCACGTCCCGAACATGTCCCCTTCAGAAGCAGAAGAAAATCTTAACAAACATACTTAATTCTTTTAGGTTTTGTTTACAAGCTGACAATTCTGTCAAAAATTTGTCAATTCTGATAATTTTTCCTACAACGGCCAACAGCTATTTACATTCTAGTAGTTTGATACACAGTGATTTCCAGAGCAATATTCTCATTCTAACCTTACACAGAGGAACTGTAGGAAGGTTATGAGATGGGAGACATTTAGCTTTCTTCACTATTCTTCTGGATTGCTGTATTTCTGAATCTTTGGAAGACCTATTCAGACAGTTCTTCAGGTGTGACATTACCTGATTGTTTGCAGTGAATATACTATTGATTAGGCAAAGGGTATGAAACATTTTCATTTCAATAAAATTTCCTTTAATATGAAAAATCATCCAATACTGGGACATAATAGATTGTACACATATATTTGCTCATATGCATAATTCATATATTCCTATAATGAAATTAAGCTCATAATTGTCAGTTCTGATTTTTTCCCTTTTTTTGTTCTTTTTTTCCCCCCAATTTGTCTATCACTGGTGGTTCACAGACTCATTTTTCCCTTGGATTTCCACCTTAAAAGTAAAAATGTTTGATTTACTTTCTGGTCAGTAGCACATTCATCTTCTGCCTGTAGTATTGCTCTTTGTTCTAATGAAAAATTCCTCTAAGCTAATTGGACTGCTATGTTATGAGATTGCTGGTCTTTGCAAATGTCTCAAAATAATCTTATAAATTCTCATGCTTATATATTGTGTTTCACAATGCTTTTATTTTATTTCTAAATAATGAGTATTATCATGTTTGGGGTGATTGCATCAGTATCTGTCATTTTTTAGCATTTGTGAGCTCTTTTGTGGACTTTGCTTGCTTGACTGTCTTTCTCATGTTGCTTTCTCTCTGATTTCAAGTTAATCCATTTTATTCAAGCTACAGTGCAACTTTTCAGTTAGAATGGATGATCTTTTCTGCTTGGGAAATGATAATTGCCCTCTAACAACTTTCTCCCTCTCTTTCTCACTGATTTTATCTATCACAGTTTCATAGCTTGGTCTCAAATTTTGAAAGAGCTGCAAAGTGCATTTTTAAGCAAACATTTTTCTCTGAATTTAACAATATTATTATTAACGTTACCTTTCCAATACATTCCTGTTGTTTCATTTCCCACCACTGACATGTATTGCATAAAATGTTCTTCAGGGTCTTCTTTATTTCTGGAGTTTCAAAACTGTTGGAGATTGTAGGTGCCCTAGATTTTCAATAAAGCTGTTTTCCTAATTTCTCCTCTACAACTGTGCTCCAAAACAAGTAATAACAGAGCACTGCTTCAGTTAGTGTTTGACTTCTACCTTATCGTTACTGCAAAATCTTAGCTATTGCAGTAGAGAAAACACATTTCCATCTAGCTCGTGCTAGAAGTGAGAATATCAAAAAGGTGCCACAAACCTTTTCACTGCTTTTTAGTACACTTAAATGCTGGTCTGATGCTGCTGGGCTAAAAAGCTTCCAAATGAGCCATTATTTTACACACATGCAACAAGCTGCTATCACATAGGAGGCAATTTTAAGGAATTCACATGAATACTACTCTCAGATATGTGCGTTTTGTTTAGATTTACAAGCAATCTTTGTATTTCAGTTAAAAACAAAGGGATTTTGTTTGTTCATTTTCTGTAAAAACAAAGCAAATCCCATCCATTTAGCCCCTCTCCTTTCCAAACAATGTTGTATTCCAAGTTACATGCTTGCTTTATTTATGCAAAGAGACATTAAATTTGAGGTAAAGATTTGCGGTCCTCTCAGGCCTCCAGCTATTGAAGATCAAAAACCTGGACTGAGGGGGAAAGAAAGGAGAGAGACTCTCAAATGAAATGAAAGAAGAGACACAACTTACAAGACAGAGAATGCAAGACATTAATATATCCAGTAAATCCCATTTTCTTTATTTTTTCTCTTATATTTCATTGCAGATATCCTATGTATTTGAACTTCCACATTTTTTATGAAGCATATCAGTCTTGTATCTCTGAACTTTCTTCCTGCTGTTTTTTTTCTTTCTTTTTTCTTTTTTTGTTTGTTTTTGGGTTTTTTGTTGTTGTTGTTTAATAGGAAAAGAAGCATTAAGCTATGATGACTGCTAGAAGCTGAACTGGGTAATTCTGGAGAGGGGAGATATTAATGAATTCATTAGAAAATGGGAGTTTGAGTGCTTTATAACATGAAGGGTTCATCTCACATTCATCAATTAGTTTTGAATCCCTCCCTCATTAAAATGGACAGTCCTAAAAGCTTGAACACTCCGTTCTATTATTGCCAAATAGAAATGAATTCATGTTCATGTTGAAATATTTTAAATAAATTATAATTATGCTTGTTTTAATAAAAATATAAAAATAGAACTTTTCATTTAATCAAAAGACTATTCTAGGGATTTTTATTTTATCAGGAAAAAAAAAAAAGAGACAAATTTGTTTTGGGCCAAACTGAAACAAATCTAGTTGGTTTAGTTTTTCAAATTGCACTACCGTCCCTGGCCCTCCCTCTCTCAACTATTTATACAGCTTTAGAATTAAGCTGCAAATGTTCTTTATGAGCTATAGCAGTGACCAGATAAGTAAGGGAAGTTCTGTCTTTCGCTGAAGCTCATTCTTATCTTCAGATACTACTAAACTCCTCTCGCAGACATATTTGTTATCTCTGACTTATACATGCAAAGAACAAATACTTGACATGGAAAAACTCCAGATTCCACCAAAGAGAAATTAGCTGACTTTTTCTAGGGGGGGAACACGTTGGCACTGGTAGTGTGGAGTTGTCCTAGTTTTTGTTTGTTTTTTTCAGAGACAGTATCCAAAATCATCAGTTACAGTCAAAGAAGATATTTTAAGAATGTAAAATGTATTCCTTTGGCAAGGGGTTTTGTCTTTCACCCCTTCTCCAATAATCATATATAGTTCAATCAGGAAAACAAATTAATGTATCCCAGCAAGACTTTAAGTGTCTAAGGCCTTCTAAAAATGCAGACATATTGCTTCTCTTTATTCTAGCTTCATAAACCATTGGTCTACTGCCCCAGGGTTTGGTATTTCAACAGGGAGTGAACTTAAGAATGAAGGACTGGAGTTTTCATTTAGTTCAATTCTCTTCTAAACCCATTTCTTGCAATCACAGTCAATGTGTAATGTCATAGAAATCCAGGAAGGTTCACAGATGCTCATTTCTACAGTTCAATCCACAACACACTTCCATGAACACCCTACAAAAAATCATACCATCTATGTAAAACAGGAAACCCAGGAAATCTCCATTAAATAGGAAGGAAAAAAAGAGATAGAGTATTGTTAAAGTCTACAGCTCTTGCACTTCATTAGAAAAAAATATCCATTCTAAGAAGTAGAACATATCATATGCTGTAGAGACAAGTGAGAAATTTCAAAAAATCTCTGACAGTCTGACCTGCTAGCAACACTTTGCCTAATGCAGCCCAAGGTATGATTTGCATTCTTTGCTGCAAGGGCACATTGCTGGCTCCTGGTCAACTTGGTGTTTACTAAAACCTCCAGGGCCTTTTCTGCCAAAAAACTTTCAGCTGGACAACGCCCAGCATACATTGGTACATGGGATTGTTCCTCTCCAGGTGCAGGACTTCGCATTTCTCATTGCTGACCTTCATGCAGTTCCCATCAGCCCATTTCTCTAGCCTGTCGAGGTCCCTTTGTGTGGCAGCACAGTCCTCTGGTGTATCAGCCACTCGTCCCAGTTTTGTGTCATCAGCAAACTTGCTGGAGGTGCACTCTGCTCCATCATCTGGATCATTAATGAAGATGTTGTGGTGAATGGAGTCAAATCCAGTTGGTGGCAGGTCACAGATGGTGTTCCCCAGGGCTCAGTATTGGGGCCAGTTCTGTTTAATACCTTTATCAATGATCTGGATGAGGGGATCGAGTGCACCCTCAGCAAGTTTGCAGAGGACACCAAATTGGCAGGAAGGGTTGATCTGCTCAAGGGTAGGAAGGCTCTACAGAGGGAACACAAGTCTTATGAGGTGAAGCTGAAGGAACTGAGGTTGTTTAGCCTGGAGAAAAGGAGGCTGAGGGGAGACCTTATTGCTCTCTACAACTACCTGAAAGGAGGTTGTAGTGAGGTGGGTGTTGGTGTCTTCTGTCAAGTGGCCGGAGATAGGATGAGAGGAAATGGCCTCAAGTTGAGGCAGGGGGGTTTAGGTTGGATATTAGGAAAAATTTCTTTACTGAGAGGGTTGTCAGGCATTGGCACAGACTGCCCAGGGAAGTGGTTGAGTCACCATCCCTGGAGGTATTCAAAAAGCGTGTGTGTAGACAAGGCACTTCAGGGCATGGTTTAGTGGGCGTGGTTGAGGGTTGGACTCGATGATCTTAAAGTTCTTTTCCAACCTAAATGATTCTATGATGTTAAACAGGACTGGACCCAGTATTGACCGATGGGGTACACTGCTAGTTACCAGCCTCCAACTAGACTTCATAACACTGACCATCACCCTCTGGAACCAGCCATTCAACCATTTTCAATCCACCTCACTATCTGCTCATACAGCCCATAGAGCAACTTTTGTATTGAGGTTCTTATGGGAAGCAGTGTCAAAGGCTTTTAGTTTAATAAGTTGGTCAAGCATGACTTCCCACTGGTGAATCCATGCTGATTACTCCTGATGATTTTCTCACCAGGCTTCCAGGATTCGCTGCTCCACCAGTTTCATGAGGGTTTTTGCCTCCTCAGTGTCTTCTCTCAAACATTCTCAACTTGGCCATCTTTACTCTGGTTTGAGGACCCTTATGGCTTAAGGACCTAAGAAGTACCCTACTACATGTCCTATATGCCAATGGTCATTCCCCTCCAGTATCTTATCTTCAGCACTGGCAAAAGGAGAGATAATTTAGGGTGACCTCACAAACCTGATGACTGTTTCCACTGCATTCACTATATAGTACCCCAGGCTCCAGAATTGCTCTGTTAGGGATAGTAGAGCATTCTTTCTTGCTTAGTTCATTTCATATCCATGTAAAAACTCAATTCAATTTTGTTTTTCTATCTTTTTGGCAGCTTCCCAAATGTTTTCTGGAGTTGAAATAAAAAAGCCTTTCAAACACTAATGATATCTTCATGATGAAACTCTGTTGCTATAACTAAATGACAGAAAATATTGCCTGCTAGATATGTAACATGGATTTAGGATTTTTCTGATGGCTTCCAGCTATACAAATAGCCAATACAGCACAAAAATTACCCACAAACAGAAGTATCTCTAGAATAACGAAATCAACATCAATCTATGGTTTAGGATTGGTTCCTCTATATGTGGGAGAGATAGTATCTTACTAAGAGCCAATGTATCAACTTAATACTAATATGACAACATTTTTGGCTATCAGTGAAAATTTCCTGGAAATCAAGTAATTAAAATATAAAAGAAAATTAAGTTTGTGGATTAAGTGCAAAAAGTGAAGATCTCAAACGTCTGTTTTGGTTTTATTTTCTTTATTTTTTTAAAAAATTATTTTCTTTTTCTTGCATGCTATTCATCTTTGTCTGTGCTTTATTTCATACTGTTGTGTTTTTTTTCTTTCATTAAAAAGTTCAAGGATAGCATGTAATAAGAACATTAATCTCTTGAAAGTAGAGTCACTTGGCCAAATGGATCAATTCCATTTCCACTGACATAAATTCAACATTTAACTATCAATTTAAGCGTGTGAGATTTCTTCATCCTTACATCACTGGTCAGAGAAGAGTTCAGTCTAATATATTATTTATTTTTATTTTACCACAATTCATTTAGTCAATATATTATCTATAATCCCAAATAAAAAAAGAATATTGAAAAAAAAATTTAAAATATTGTAAAAAAGGGCAAACACTGTCTTTGAAATGGTAGTCCCGTTCTGAAACATTAATCCCAGTTGGGGAGTGAGTCAATAAATGAGTACACCCATTGAACAGTGAATCAATAATGGAGCTAAAAAGAAGGAATCTTTACCATATGAAAACTAAAAAATAATATCTTAAAATCTTCTATTCAGCAATTTACAATTCATATGATAATGCTAATTGTATCTGGCATAGCAGTTGTAATTAAAAAGCTTTCTCATGTAGTTATTTATCTGTAAGTTTTCATCAAATTATGTTTTGAACTAATTTACTCTCTTTTAGAGATGAAAACAAAACATTGATTAATTATGTGCAATTTTCCTCCTTACATTACAAAATAATTTATTTTCCATATTCTATTACATTACTTCACTGAAAAAGGTGTATTTTTTTGAAATATTTTTGGAAGTATTCCTAGTAAAATGTGGAGTAATCTTTTTGAGATGTTTCTGTAAAAAGTTAATGGATATTTTAGCTGCTGAAGGTGTAAGTCACATGCTCAGTAGCTTAAGTGATGTGTTTATTTAATTTGAATTGCGTACGGCTCCTGCTGTTGGCTATACACTGATTGCAGAGAAAAGATGAGGACTTTTAGCACTCTGGCTAATAGTAATCAGCCTGCAAAGTCTGCCAAGTATCACTGGCAGAACAGGGTATCTTGAATGATTAATGCCTAAGTGTCTTAAAGGAAGGACAGGAACGCTTATTTGCTCATGACAATATGGCATTTTCTCAGACCAACAGATATATCAACCTTTGTCATTCTTCTGTCACACAGTGGAAAGAAAAATTTCTTTTTTTGTTTGTTTTACACAGTTGTTTGAAAGTGTCCCTACTTCCTGACAGGACATATTGTTTCTGAGTGTCATGATCAACAGGTTAACTGTCTTTTTACATCTTCACTAAGTGCTCTCTGAAGGTTTTAAGGCCATAAGTTATAAGACTGCTGAGTACACACGTTAGATCATGAATAAGACCACAGCGCTTGGTGTATCAACCATGGACACCTCAGCAGGCTTAGACTGGACAGCAGGAGTTCACTGAGCAGGGCTTTGAAACATAGTGGGAAGTCGGCTCATCTGAACAGCAAAACTTGATTATTTCAAGATAGAGATGTGAAAAATCTCTCCAGATTCAGCAGCCCATAAAAAAAGGTCATAGCCACATCCTACAGAGCCTCATTACCTTGTATGCTAGTGTGGTCTAGACAAGACTGAGAACGAGGTCCATGTGATAGACACAGGGTGGAAAAGATGTTATCTGTGAGCAGGATAAACATTTCAGAGAGAACTGAGATGGACAACTTCAAAAAAAAAATGTGGTTATGACTATCAAAATCTTCACATAAACTACTCCTTGGACACCCAGGAGCCTGGGGAAACTGAAATAAATAGCGGGGAATTTCTTCAAAAAGTTTGCATTTACTTATGTGCATTAAAATCCATACTTTTTTCTAAATTTTATGCAAAATAATTTGAGCTCTTAAGTGTTTGT
>NW_010972468.1:2706473-2706768 GCF_000737465.1 Haliaeetus leucocephalus | reverse complement strand
AAGTCCACCACTAAACCATGTCCCTAAGCACTACACCTACATGTCTTTTAAATCCTTCCGGGGATGGCGACTCAACCACTTCCCTGGCCAGCCTGTTCCAATACCTGACAACCCTTTCAGTAAAGAAATTTTTCCTAATATCCCACCTAAACCTCCCCTGCTGCAACTTGAGGCCATTTCCTCTTGTCCTATTGCTCATTACTTGGGAGAAGAGAACGACAACCACCTCACTACAACCTCCTTTCAGGTAGTTGTAGAGACCGATAAGGTCTCCCCTCAGCCTCCTCTTCTCCAG
>NW_010972468.1:2705325-2705762 GCF_000737465.1 Haliaeetus leucocephalus | reverse complement strand
AGCCAGTTTCTCCAGGAGAATGCTGTGGGAAATGGTCTCAAAGGTTTTCCTGAAGTCTAGGTAGACAACATACACAGCTTTTCCCTCATCCACTAAGAGGGTCACCTTGTGATAGAAAGAGATCAGGTCAGTCAAGCAGGAGCTGCATTTCATAAACCCATGCTGAATGGGGCTGATTGCCTGTTTGTCCTGTATGTGCCATGCGATGGCACTCAAGATGATCTGCTCCATAACCTTCCCTGCCACTGCAATCAGACTGGCAGGCCTGTAGTTCCCTGGATCCTCCTTCTGGCCCTTCTAGATGGACATCACATGTGCTAACCTCCAGTCAACTGGGTCCAGCTGCTTATAGACTACTTTGCCTCTTCATCCTGGTGGTGATCTACAACAGACTCCCATCATGACATCTACTTTGTTGGCCTTTCCCCTGACTTTTA